>NW_026698309.1:0-45307 GCF_030435755.1 Ochotona princeps
GGTTCTTGTGGGAGAACAACTCCATTTGGCTCACTAACTTCACACACCATCAGGCTTCCAAGCAGCTCTCAAGGAAACTCAGTTTTCACACTCTATGCTTAGTGCCCTTTGAGTGCATTATCTAGGAATGAACTTGGTAGAGCATTCCACACAAACGAATGCTCCACATGCGGGTTTAACATGCCACCAACTCCACATTCACAGGCAACTTCAGCGCCACAGCCGTTTTCAGATAGCCCTCAATGCAAAGGCTCGAGACGCAAATATTGGTGTGAGAGCTAATTCAATCAAGGAAACACTGCATGTTGGTGAAGGGCATATTGAAGAAGGATCAGCCGAGTGGTTCTTGTGGGAGAACAACTCCATTTGGCTCACTAACTTCACACACCATCAGGCTTCCAAGCAGCTCTCAAGGAAACTCAGTTTTCACACTCTATGCTTAGTGCCCTTTGAGTGCATTATCTAGGAATGAACCTGGTAGAGCATCCCACACAAACGAATGCTCCACATGTGGGTTTCACATGCCACCAACTCCACATTCACAGGCAACTTCAGCGCCACAGCCGTTTTCAGATAGCCCTCAATGCAAAGGCTCTAGACGCAAATATTGGTGTGAGAGCTAATTCAATCAAGGAAACACTGCATGTTGTGAAGGGCATATTGAAGAAGGATCAGCCGAGTGGTTCTTGTGGGAGAACAACTCCATTTGGCTCACTAACTTCACACACCATCAGGCTTCCAAGCAGCTCTCAAGGAAACTCAGTTTTCACACTCTATGCTTAGTGCCCTTTGAGTGCCTAGGACTGAAATGAAGCTTGGTGAGCTTCCCACACAAACGAATGCTCCACATGCGGGTTTCACATGCCACCAACTCCACATTCACAGGCAACATCAGCGCCACAGCCGTTTTCAGATAGCCCTCAATGCAAAGGCTCGAGACGCAAATATTGGTGTGAGAGCTAATTCAATCAAGGAAACACTGCATGTTGGTGAAGGGCATATTGAAGAAGGATCAGCCGAGTGGTTCTTGTGGGAGAACAACTCCATTTGGCTCACTAACTTCACACACCATCAGGCTTCCAAGCATCTCTCAAGGAAACTCAGTTTTCACACTCTATGCTTAGTGCCCTTTGAGTGCATTATCTAGGAATGAACCTGGTAGAGCATCCCACACAAACGAATGCTCCACATGCGGGTTTCACATGCCACCAACTCCACATTCACAGGCAACTTCAGCGCCACAGCCGTTTTTCAGATAGCCCTCAATGCAAAGGCTCTAGACGCAAATATTGGTGTGAGAGCTAATTCAATCAAGGAAACACTGCATGTTGGTGAAGGGCATATTGAAGAAGGATCAGCCGAGTGGTTCTTGTGGGAGAACAACTCCATTTGGCTCACTAACTTCACACACCATCAGGCTTCCAAGCAGCTCTCAAGGAAACTCAGTTTGCACACTCTATGCTTAGTGCCCTTTGAGTGCATTATCTAGGAATGAACCTGGTAGAGCATCCCACACAAACGAATGCTCCACATGCGGGTTTCACATGCCACCAACTCCACATTCACAGGCAACTTCAGCGCCACAGCCGTTTTCAGATAGCCCTCAATGCAAAGGCTCTAGACGCAAATATTGGTGTGAGAGCTAATTCAATAAAGGAATCACTGCATGTTGGTGAAGGGCATATTGCAGAAGGATCAGCCGAGTGGTTCTTGTGGGAGAACAACTCCATTTGGCTCACTAACTTCACACACCATCAGGCTTCCAAGCAGCTCTCAAGGAAACTCAGTTTTCACACTCTATGCTTAGTGCCCTTTGAGTGCCTAGGACTGAAATGAAGCTTGGTGAGCATCCCACACAAACGAATGCTCCTCATGCGGGTTTCACATGCCACCAACTCCACATTCACAGGCAACATCAGCGCCACAGCCGTTTTCAGATAGCCCTCAATGCAAAGGCTCGAGACGCAAATATTGGTGTGAGAGCTAATTCAATCAAGGAAACACTGCATGTTGGTGAAGGGCATATTGAAGAAGGATCAGCCGAGTGGTTCTTGTGGGAGAACAACTCCATTTGGCTCACTAACTTCACACACCATCAGGCTTCAAAGCAGCTCTCAAGGAAACTCAGTTTTCACACTCTATGCTTAGTGCCCTTTGAGTGCATTATCTAGGAATGAACCTGGTAGAGCATCCCACACAAACGAATGCTCCACATGCGGGTTTCACATGCCACCAACTCCACATTCACAGGCAACTTCAGCGCCACAGCCGTTTTCAGATAGCCCTCAATGCAAAGGCTCTAGACGCAAATATTGGTGTGAGAGCTAATTCAATCAAGGAAACACTGCATGTTGGTGAAGGGCATATTGAAGAAGGATCAGCCGAGTGGTTCTTGTGGGAGAACAACTCCATTTGGCTCACTAACTTCACACACCATCAGGTTTCCAAGCAGCTCTCAAGGAAACTCAGTTTTCACACTCTATGCTTAGTGCCCTTTGAGTGCCTAGGACTGAAATGAACCTTGGTGAGCATCCCACACAAACGAATGCTCCACATGCGGGAGTCACATGCCACCAACTCCACATTCACAGGCAACTTCCGCGCCACAGCCGTTTTCAGATAGCCCTCAATGCAAAGGCTCTAGACGCAAATATTGGTGTGAGACCTAATTCAATCAAGGAAACACTGCATGTTGGTGAAGGGCATATTGAAGAAGGATCAGCCGAGTGGTTCTTGTGGGAGAACAACTCCATTTGGCTCACTAACTTCACACACCATCAGGCTTCCAAGCAGCTCTCAAGGAAACTCAGTTTTCACACTCTATGCTTAGTGCCCTTTGAGTGCATTATCTAGGAATGAACCTGGTAGAGCATCCCACACAAACGAATGCTCCACATGCGGGTTTCACATGCCACCAACTCCACATTCACAGGCAACTTCAGCGCCACAGACGTTTTCAGATAGCCCTCAATGCAAAGGCTCTAGACGCAAATATTGGTGTGAGAGCTAATTCAATAAAGGAAACACTGCATGTTGGTGAAGGGCATATTGAAGAAGGATCAGCCGAGTGGTTCTTGTGGGAGAACAACTCCATTTGGCTCACTAACTTCACACACCATCAGGCTTCCAAGCAGCTCTCAAGGAAACTCAGTTTTCACACTCTATGCTTAGTGCCCTTTGAGTGCCTAGGACTGAAATGAAGCTTGGTGAGCATCCCACACAAACGAATGCTCCACATGCGGTTTCACATGCCACCAACTCCACATTCACAGGCAACATCAGCGCCACAGCCGTTTTCAGATAGCCCTCAATGCAAAGGCTCGAGACGCAAATATTTGTGTGAGAGCTAATTCAATCAAGGAAACACTGCATGTTGGTGAAGGGCATATTGAAGAAGGATCAGCCGAGTGGTTCTTGTGGGAGAACAACTCCATTTGGCTCACTAACTTCACACACCATCAGGCTTCAAAGCAGCTCTCAAGGAAACTCAGTTTTCACACTCTATGCTTAGTGCCCTTTGAGTGCATTATCTAGGAATGAACCTGGTAGAGCATCCCACACAAACGAATGCTCCACATGCGGGTTTCACATGCCACCAACTCCACATTCACAGGCAACTTCAGCGCCACAGCCGTTTTCAGATAGCCCTCAATGCAAAGGCTCTAGACGCAAATATTGGTGTGAGAGCTAATTCAATCAAGGAAACACTGCATGTTGGTGAAGGGCATATTGAAGAAGGATCAGCCGAGTGGTTCTTGTGGGAGAACAACTCCATTTGGCTCACTAACTTCACACACCATCAGGTTTCTAAGCAGCTCTCAAGGAAACTCAGTTTTCACACTCTATGCTTAGTGCCCTTTGAGTGCCTAGGACTGAAATGAACCTTGGTGAGCATCCCACACAAACGAATGCTCCACATGCGGGTTTCACATGCCACCAACTCCACATTCACAGGCAACTTCAGCGCCACAGCCGTTTTCAGATAGCCCTCAATGCAAAGGCTCGAGACGCAAATATTGGTGTGAGAGCTAATTCAATCAAGGAAACACTGCATGTTGGTGAAGGGCATATTGAAGAAGGATCAGCCGAGTGGTTCTTGTGGGAGAACAACTCCATTTGGCTCACTAACTTCACACACCATCAGGCTTCCAAGCAGCTCTCAAGGAAACTCAGTTTTCACACTCTATGCTTAGTGCCCTTTGAGTGCATTATCTAGGAATGAACCTGGTAGAGCATCCCACACAAACGAATGCTCCACATGCGGGTTTCACATGCCACCAACTCCACATTCACAGGCAACTTCAGCGCCACTGCCGTTTTCAGATAGCCCTCAATGCAAAGGCTCGAGACGCAAATATTGGTGTGAGAGCTAATTCAATAAAGGAAACACTGCATGTTGGTGAAGGGCATATTGAAGAAGGATCAGCCGAGTGGTTCTTGTGGGAGAACAACTCCATTTGGCTCACTAACTTCACACACCATCAGGTTTCCAAGCAGCTCTCAAGGAAACTCAGTTTTCACACTCTATGCTTAGTGCCCTTTGAGTGCCTAGGACTGAAATGAAGCTTGGTGAGCATCCCACACAAACGAATGCTCCACATGCGGGTTTCACATGCCACCAACTCCACATTCACAGGCAACTTCAGCGCCACAACCGTTTCAGATAGCCCTCAATGCAAAGGCTCTAGATGCAAATATTGGTGTGAGAGCTAATTCAATCAAGGAAACACTGCATGTTGTTGAAGGGCATATTGAAGAAGGATCAGCCGAGTGGTTCTTGTGGGAGAACAACTCCATTTGGCTCACTAACTTCACACACCATCAGGCTTCCAAGCAGCTCTCAAGGAAACTCAGTTTTCACACTCTATGCTTAGTGCCCTTTGAGTGCATTATCTAGGAATGAACCTGGTAGAGCATCCCACACAAACGAATGCTCCACATGCGGGTTTCACATGCCACCAACTCCACATTCACAGGCAACATCAGCGCCACAGCCGTTTTCAGATAGCCCTCAATGCAAAGGCTCGAGACGCAAATATTGGTGTGAGAGCTAATTCAATCAAGGAAACACTGCATGTTGGTGAAGGGCATATTGAAGAAGGATCAGCCGAGTGGTTCTTGTGGGAGAACAACTCCATTTGGCTCACTAACTTCACACACCATCAGGCTTCCAAGCAGCTCTCAAGGAAACTCAGTTTTCACACTCTATGCTTAGTGCCCTTTGAGTGCCTAGGACTGAAATGAAGCTTGGTGAGCATCCCACACAAACGAATGCTCCACATGCGGGTTTCACATGCCACCAACAACACATTCACAGGCAACTTCAGCGCCACAGCCGTTTTCAGATAGCCCTCAATGCAAAGGCTCGAGACGCAAATATTGGTGTGAGAGCTAATTCAATCAAGGAAACACTGCATGTTGGTGAAGGGCATATTGAAGAAGGATCAGCCGAGTGGTTCTTGTGGGAGAACAACTCCATTTGGCTCACTAACTTCACACACCATCAGGCTTCAAAGCAGCTCTCAAGGAAACTCAGTTTTCACACTCTATGCTTAGTGCCCTTTGAGTGCATTATCTAGGAATGAACCTGGTAGAGCATCCCACACAAACGAATGCTCCACATGCGGGTTTCACATGCCACCAACTCCACATTCACAGGCAACTTCAGCGCCACAGCCGTTTTCAGATAGCCCTCAATGCAAAGGCTCGAGACGCAAATATTGGTGTGAGAGATAATTCAATCAAGGAAACACTGCATGTTGGTGAAGGGCATATTGAAGAAGGATCAGCCGAGTGGTTCTTGTGGGAGAACAACTCCATTTGGCTCACTAACTTCACACACCATCAGGTTTCCAAGCAGCTCTCAAGGAAACTCAGTTTTCACACTCTATGCTTAGTGCCCTTTGAGTGCCTAGGACTGAAATGAACCTTGGTGAGCATCCCACACAAACGAATGCTCCACATGCGGGAGTCACATGCCACCAACTCCACATTCACAGGCAACTTCCGCGCCACAGCCGTTTTCAGATAGCCCTCAATGCAAAGGCTCTAGACGCAAATATTGGTGTGAGACCTAATTCAATCAAGGAAACACTGCATGTTGGTGAAGGGCATATTGAAGAAGGATCAGCCGAGTGGTTCTTGTGGGAGAACAACTCCATTTGGCTCACTAACTTCACACACCCATCAGGCTTCCAAGCAGCTCTCAAGGAAACTCAGTTTTCACACTCTATGCTTAGTGCCCTTTGAGTGCATTATCTAGGAATGAACCTGGTAGAGCATCCCACACAAACGAATGCTCCACATGCGGGTTTCACATGCCACCAACTCCACATTCACAGGCAACTTCAGCGCCACAGACGTTTTCAGATAGCCCTCAATGCAAAGGCTCTAGACGCAAATATTGGTGTGAGAGCTAATTCAATAAAGGAAACACTGCATGTTGGTGAAGGGCATATTGAAGAAGGATCAGCCGAGTGGTTCTTGTGGGAGAACAACTCCATTTGGCTCACTAACTTCACACACCATCAGGCTTCCTAGCAGCTCTCAAGGAAACTCAGTTTTCACACTCTATGCTTAGTGCCCTTTGAGTGCCTAGGACTGAAATGAAGCTTGGTGAGCATCGCACACAAACGAATGCTCCACATGCGGGTTTCACATGCCACCAACTCCACATTCACAGGCAACATCAGCGCCACAGCCGTTTTCAGATAGCCCTCAATGCAAAGGCTCGAGACGCAAATATTGGTGTGAGAGCTAATTCAATCAAGGAAACACTGCATGTTGGTGAAGGGCATATTGAAGAAGGATCAGCCGAGTGGTTCTTGTGGGAGAACAACTCCATTTGGCTCACTAACTTCACACACCATCAGGCTTCCTAGCAGCTCTCAAGGAAACTCAGTTTTCACACTCTATGCTTAGTGCCCTTTGAGTGCCTAGGACTGAAATGAAGCTTGGTGAGCATCCCACACAAACGAATGCTCCACATGCGGGTTTCACATGCCACCAACTCCACATTCACAGGCAACATCAGCGCCACAGCCGTTTTCAGATAGCCCTCAATGCAAAGGCTCGAGACGCAAATATTGGTGTGAGAGCTAATTCAATCAAGGAAACACTGCATGTTGTTGAAGGGCATATTGAAGAAGGATCAGCCGAGTGGTTCTTGTGGGAGAACAACTCCATTTGGCTCACTAACTTCACACACCATCAGGCTTCCAAGCAGCTCTCAAGGAAACTCAGTTTTCACACTCTATGCTTAGTGCCCTTTGAGTGCATTATCTAGGAATGAACCTGGTAGAGCATCCCACACAAACGAATGCTCCACATGCGGGTTTCACATGCCACCAACTCCACATTCACAGGCAACTTCAGCGCCACAGCCGTTTTCAGATAGCCCTCAATGCAAAGGCTCTAGACGCAAATATTGGTGTGAGAGCTAATTCAATCAAGGAAACACTGCATGTTGGTGAAGGGCATATTGAAGAAGGATCAGCCGAGTGGTTCTTGTGGGAGAACAACTCCATTTGGCTCACTAACTTCACACACCATCAGGTTTCCAAGCAGCTCTCAAGGAAACTCAGTTTTCACACTCTATGCTTAGTGCCCTTTGAGTGCCTAGGACTGAAATGAACCTTGGTGAGCATCCCACACAAACGAATGCTCCACATGCGGGAGTCACATGCCACCAACTCCACATTCACAGGCAACTTCCGCGCCACATCCGTTTTCAGATAGCCCTCAATGCAAAGGCTCTAGACGCAAATATTGGTGTGAGAGCTAATTCAATCAAGGAAACACTGCATGTTGGTGAAGGGCATATTGAAGAAGGATCAGCCGAGTGGTTCTTGTGGGAGAACAACTCCATTTGGCTCACTAACTTCACACACCATCAGGCTTCCAAGCAGCTCTCAAGGAAACTCAGTTTTCACACTCTATGCTTAGTGCCCTTTGAGTGCATTATCTAGGAATGAACCTGGTAGAGCATCCCACACAAACGAATGCTCCACATGCGGGTTTCACATGCCACCAACTCCACATTCACAGGCAACTTCAGCGCCACAGCCGTTTTCAGATAGCCCTCAATGCAAAGGCTCTAGACGCAAATATTGGTGTGAGAGCTAATTCAATCAAGGAAACACTGCATGTTGGTGAAGGGCATATTGAAGAAGGATCAGCCGAGTGGTTCTTGTGGGAGAACAACTCCATTTGGCTCACTAACTTCACACACCATCAGGCTTCCTAGCAGCTCTCAAGGAAACTCAGTTTTCACACTCTATGCTTAGTGCCCTTTGAGTGCCTAGGACTGAAATGAAGCTTGGTGAGCATCCCACACAAACGAATGCTCCACATGCGGGTTTCACATGCCACCAACTCCACATTCACAGGCAACATCAGCGCCACAGCCGTTTTCAGATAGCCCTCAATGCAAAGGCTCGAGACGCAAATATTGGTGTGAGAGCTAATTCAATCAAGGAAACACTGCATGTTGGTGAAGGGCATATTGAAGAAGGATCAGCCGAGTGGTTCTTGTGGGAGAACAACTCCATTTGGCTCACTAACTTCACACACCATCAGGCTTCAAAGCAGCTCTCAAGGAAACTCAGTTTTCACACTCTATGCTTAGTGCCCTTTGAGTGCATTATCTAGGAATGAACCTGGTAGAGCATCCCACACAAACGAATGCTCCACATGCGGGTTTCACATGCCACCAACTCCACATTCACAGGCAACTTCAGCGCCACAGCCGTTTTCAGATAGCCCTCAATGCAAAGGCTCTAGACGCAAATATTGGTGTGAGAGCTAATTCAATCAAGGAAACACTGCATGTTGGTGAAGGGCATATTGAAGAAGGATCAGCCGAGTGGTTCTTGTGGGAGAACAACTCCATTTGGCTCACTAACTTCACACACCATCAGGTTTCCAAGCAGCTCTCAAGGAAACTCAGTTTTCACACTCTATGCTTAGTGCCCTTTGAGTGCCTAGGACTGAAATGAACCTTGGTGAGCATCCCACACAAACGAATGCTCCACATGCGGGAGTCACATGCCACCAACTCCACATTCACAGGCAACTTCCGCGCCACAGCCATTTTCAGATAGCCCTCAATGCAAAGGCTCTAGACGCAAATATTGGTGTGAGAGCTAATTCAATCAAGGAAACACTGCATGTTGGTGAAGGGCATATTGAAGAAGGATCAGCCGAGTGGTTCTTGTGGGAGAACAACTCCATTTGGCTCACTAACTTCACACACCATCAGGCTTCCAAGCAGCTCTCAAGGAAACTCAGTTTTCACACTCTATGCTTAGTGCCCTTTGAGTGCATTATCTAGGAATGAACCTGGTAGAGCATCCCGCACAAACGAATGCTCCACATGCGGGTTTCACCTGCCACCAACTCCACATTCACAGGCAACTTCAGCGCCACAGACGTTTTCAGATAGCCCTCAATGCAAAGGCTCTAGACGCAAATATTGGTGTGAGAGCTAATTCAATCAAGGAAACACTGCATGTTGGTGAAGGGCATATTGAAGAAGGATCAGCCGAGTGGTTCTTGTGGGAGAACAACTCCATTTGGCTCACTAACTTCACACACCATCAGGCTTCCAAGCAGCTCTCAAGGAAACTCAGTTTTCACACTCTATGCTTAGTGCCCTTTGAGTGCCTAGGACTGAAATGAAGCTTGGTGAGCATCCCACACAAACGAATGCTCCACATGCGGGTTTCACATGCCACCAACTCCACATTCACAGGCAACTTCAGCGCCACAGCCGTTTTCAGATAGCCCTCAATGCAAAGGCTCGAGACGCAAATATTGGTGTGAGAGCTAATTCAATCAAGGAAACACTGCATGTTGGTGAAGGGCATATTGAAGAAGGATCAGCCGAGTGGTTCTTGTGGGAGAACAACTCCATTTGGCTCACTAACTTCACACACCATCAGGCTTCCAAGCAGCTCTCAAGGAAACTCAGTTTTCACACTCTATGCTTAGTGCCCTTTGAGTGCATTATCTAGGAATGAACCTGGTAGAGCATCCCACACAAACGAATGCTCCACATGCGGGTTTCACATGCCACCAACTCCACATTCACAGGCAACTTCAGCGCCACAGACGTTTTCAGATAGCCCTCAATGCAAAGGCTCGAGACGCAAATATTGGTGTGAGAGCTAATTCAATCAAGGAAACACTGCATGTTGGTGAAGGGCATATTGAAGAAGGATCAGCCGAGTGGTTCTTGTGGGAGAACAACTCCATTTGGCTCACTAACTTCACACACCATCAGGCTTCCAAGCAGCTCTCAAGGAAACTCAGTTTTCACACTCTATGCTTAGTGCCCTTTGAGTGCCTAGGACTGAAATGAAGCTTGGTGAGCATCCCACACAAACGAATGCTCCACATGCGGGTTTCACATGCCACCAACTCCACATTCACAGGCAACATCAGCGCCACAGCCGTTTTCAGATAGCCCTCAATGCAAAGGCTCGAGACGCAAATATTGGTGTGAGAGCTAATTCAATCAAGGAAACACTGCATGTTGGTGAAGGGCATATTGAAGAAGGATCAGCCGAGTGGTTCTTGTGGGAGAACAACTCCATTTGGCTCACTAACTTCACACACCATCAGGCTTCAAAGCAGCTCTCAAGGAAACTCAGTTTTCACACTCTATGCTTAGTGCCCTTTGAGTGCATTATCTAGGAATGAACCTGGTAGAGCATCCCACACAAACGAATGCTCCACATGCGGGTTTCACATGCCACCAACTCCACATTCACAGGCAACTTCAGCGCCACAGCCGTTTTCAGATAGCCCTCAATGCAAAGGCTCTAGACGCAAATATTGGTGTGAGAGCTAATTCAATCAAGGAAACACTGCATGTTGGTGAAGGGCATATTGAAGAAGGATCAGCCGAGTGGTTCTTGTGGGAGAACAACTCCATTTGGCTCACTAACTTCACACACCATCAGGTTTCCAAGCAGCTCTCAAGGAAACTCAGTTTTCACACTCTATGCTTAGTGCCCTTTGAGTGCCTAGGACTGAAATGAACCTTGGTGAGCATCCCACACAAACGAATGCTCCACATGCGGGAGTCACATGCCACCAACTCCACATTCACAGGCAACTTCCGCGCCACAGCCGTTTTCAGATAGCCCTCAATGCAAAGGCTCTAGACGCAAATATTGGTGTGAGAGCTAATTCAATCAAGGAAACACTGCATGTTGGTGAAGGGCATATTGAAGAAGGATCAGCCGAGTGGTTCTTGTGGGAGAACAACTCCATTTGGCTCACTAACTTCACACACCATCAGGCTTCCAAGCAGCTCTCAAGGAAACTCAGTTTTCACACTCTATGCTTAGTGCCCTTTGAGTGCATTATCTAGGAATGAACCTGGTAGAGCATCCCGCACAAACGAATGCTCCACATGCGGGTTTCACCTGCCACCAACTCCACATTCACAGGCAACTTCAGCGCCACAGACGTTTTCAGATAGCCCTCAATGCAAAGGCTCTAGACGCAAATATTGGTGTGAGAGCTAATTCAATCAAGGAAACACTGCATGTTTGTGAAGGGCATATTGAAGAAGGATCAGCCGAGTGGTTCTTGTGGGAGAACAACTCCATTTGGCTCACTAACTTCACACACCATCAGGCTTCCAAGCAGCTCTCAAGGAAACTCAGTTTTCACACTCTATGCTTAGTGCCCTTTGAGTGCCTAGGACTGAAATGAAGCTTGGTGAGCATCCCACACAAACGAATGCTCCACATGCGGGTTTCACATGCCACCAACTCCACATTCACAGGCAACTTCAGCGCCACAGCCGTTTTCAGATAGCCCTCAATGCAAAGGCTCGAGACGCAAATATTGGTGTGAGAGCTAATTCAATCAAGGAAACACTGCATGTTGGTGAAGGGCATATTGAAGAAGGATCAGCCGAGTGGTTCTTGTGGGAGAACAACTCCATTTGGCTCACTAACTTCACACACCATCAGGCTTCCAAGCAGCTCTCAAGGAAACTCAGTTTTCACACTCTATGCTTAGTGCCCTTTGAGTGCATTATCTAGGAATGAACCTGGTAGAGCATCCCACACAAACGAATGCTCCACATGCGGGTTTCACATGCCACCAACTCCACATTCACAGGCAACTTCAGCGCCACAGCCGTTTTCAGATAGCCCTCAATGCAAAGGCTCTAGACGCAAATATTGGTGTGAGAGCTAATTCAATCAAGGAAACACTGCATGTTGGTGAAGGGCATATTGAAGAAGGATCAGCCGAGTGGTTCTTGTGGGAGAACAACTCCATTTGGCTCACTAACTTCACACACCATCAGGCTTCCAAGCAGCTCTCAAGGAAACTCAGTTTTCACACTCTATGCTTAGTGCCCTTTGAGTGCCTAGGACTGAAATGAAGCTTGGTGAGCATCCCACACAAACGAATGCTCCACATGCGGGTTTCACATGCCACCAACTCCACATTCACAGGCAACATCATCGCCACAGCCGTTTTCAGATAGCCCTCAATGCAAAGGCTCGAGACGCAAATATTGGTGTGAGAGCTAATTCAATCAAGGAAACACTGCATGTTGGTGAAGGGCATATTGAAGAAGGATCAGCCGAGTGGTTCTTGTGGGAGAACAACTCCATTTGGCTCACTAACTTCACACACCATCAGGCTTCAAAGCAGCTCTCAAGGAAACTCAGTTTTCACACTCTATGCTTAGTGCCCTTTGAGTGCATTATCTAGGAATGAACCTGGTAGAGCATCCCACACAAACGAATGCTCCACATGCGGGTTTCACATGCCACCAACTCCACATTCACAGGCAACTTCAGCGCCACAGCCGTTTTCAGATAGCCCTCAATGCAAAGGCTCGAGACGCAAATATTGGTGTGAGAGCTAATTCAATCAAGGAAACACTGCATGTTGGTGAAGGGCATATTGAAGAAGGATCAGCCGAGTGGTTCTTGTGGGAGAACAACTCCATTTGGCTCACTAACTTCACACACCATCAGGTTTCCAAGCAGCTCTCAAGGAAACTCAGTTTTCACACTCTATGCTTAGTGCCCTTTGAGTGCCTAGGACTGAAATGAAGCTTGGTGAGCATCCCACACAAACGAATGCTCCACATGCGGGTTTCACATGCCACCAACTCCACATTCACAGGCAACATCAGCGCCACAGCCGTTTTCAGATAGCCCTCAATGCAAAGGCTCGAGACGCAAATATTGGTGTGAGACCTAATTCAATCAAGGAAACACTGCATGTTGGTGAAGGGCATATTGAAGAAGGATCAGCCGAGTGGTTCTTGTGGGAGAACAACTCCATTTGGCTCACTAACTTTACACACCATCAGGCTTCCAAGCAGCTCTCAAGGAAACTCAGTTTTCACACTCTATGCTTAGTGCCCTTTGAGTGCATTATCTAGGAATGAACTGGTAGAGCATCTCACACAAACGAATGCTCCACATGCGGGTTTCACATGCCACCAACTCCACATTCACAGGCAACTTCAGCGCCACAGACGTTTTCAGATAGCCCTCAATGCAAAGGCTCTAGACGCAAATATTGGTGTGAGAGCTAATTCAATCAAGGAAACACTGCATGTTGGTGAAGGGCATATTGAAGAAGGATCAGCCGAGTGGTTCTTGTGGGAGAACAACTCCATTTGGCTCACTAACTTCACACACCATCAGGTTTCCAAGCAGCTCTCAAGGAAACTCAGTTTTCACACTCTATGCTTAGTGCCATTTGAGTGCCTAGGACTGAAATGAAGCTTGGTGAGCATCCCACACAAACGAATGCTCCACATGCGGGTTTCACATGCCACCAACTCCACATTCACAGGCAACTTCAGCGCCACAGCCGTTTTCAGATAGCCCTCAATGCAAAGGCTCGAGACGCAAATATTGGTGTGAGAGCTAATTCAATCAAGGAAACACTGCATGTTGGTGAAGGGCATATTGAAGAAGGATCAGCTGAGTGGTTCTTGTGGGAGAACATCTCCATTTGCCTCACTAACTTTACACACCATCAGGCTTCCAAGCAGCTCTGAAGGAGACTCAGTTTTCACACTCTATGCTTAGTGCCCTTTGAGTGCATTATCTAGGAATGAACCTGGTAGAGCATCCCACACAAACGAATGCTCCACATGCGGGTTTCACATGCCACCAACTCCACATTCACAGGCAACTTCAGCGCCACAGCCGTTTTCAGATAGCCCTCAATGCAAAGGCTCGAGATGCAAATATTGGTGTGAGAGCTAATTCAATCAAGGAAACATTGCATGTTGGTGAAGGGCATATTGAAGAAGGATCAGCCGAGTGGTTCTTGTGGGAGAACAACTCCATTTGGCTCACTATCTTCACACACCATCATTTTTCCAAGCAGCTCTCAAGGAAACTCAGTTTTCACACTCTATGCTTAGTGCCCTTTGAGTGCCTAGGACTGAAATGAAGCTTGGTGAGCATCCCACACAAACGAATGCTCCACATGCGGGTTTCACATGCCACCAACTCCACATTCACAGTCAACTTCAGCGCCACAGACGTTTTCAGATAGCCCTCAATGCAAAGGCTCTAGACGCAAATATTGGTGTGAGAGCTAATTCAATCAAGGAAACACTGCATGTTGGTGAAGGGCATATTGAAGAAGGATCAGCAGAGTGGTTCTAGTGGGAGAACAACTCCATTTGGCTCACTAACTTCACACACCATCAGGCTTCCAAGCAGCTCTCAAGGAAACTCAGTTTTCACACTCTATGCTTAGTGCCCTTTGAGTGCCTAGGACTGAAATGAAGCTTGGTGAGCATCCCACACAAACGAATGCTCCACATGCAGGTTTCACATGCCACTAACTCCACATTCACAGGCAACTTCAGCGCCACAACCGTTTTCAGATAGCCCTCAATGCAAAGGCTCTAGATGCAAATATTGGTGTGAGAGCTAATTCAATCAAGGAAACACTGCATGTTGGTGAAGGGCATATTGAAGAAGGATCAGCCGAGTGGTTCTTGTGGGAGAACAACTCCATTTGGCTCACTAACTTCACACACCGTCAGGCCTCCAAGCAGCTCTCAAGGAAACTCAGTTTTCACACTCTATGCTTAGTGCCCTTTGAGTGCCTAGGACTGAAATGAAGCTTGGTGAGCATCCCACACAAACGAATGCTCCACATGCGGGTTTCACATGCCACCAACTCCACATTCACAGGCAACTTCAGTGCCACAGCCGTTTTCAGATAGCCCTCAATGCAAAGGCTCTAGACGCAAATATTGGTGTGAGAGCTAATTCAATCAAGGAAACACTGCATGTTGTTGAAGGGCATATTGAAGAAGGATCAGCCGAGTGGTTCTTGTGGGAGAACAACTCCATTTGGCTCACTAACTTCACACACCATCAGGCTTCCAAGCAGCTCTCAAGGAAACTCAGTTTTCACACTCTATGCTTAGTGCCCTTTGAGTGCATTATCTAGGAATGAACTTGGTGAGCATCCCACACAAACGAATGCTCCACATGCAGGTTTCACATGCCATCAACTCCACATTCACAGGCAACTTCAGCGCCACAACCGTTTTCAGATAGCCCTCAATGCAAAGGCTCTAGACGCAAATATTGGTGTGAGAGCTAATTCAATCAAGGAAACACTGCATGTTGGTGAAGGGCATATTGAAGAAGGATCAGCCGAGTGGTTCTTGTGGGAGAACAACTCCATTTGGCTCACTAACTTCACACACCGTCAGGCCTCCAAGCAGCTCTCAAGGAAACTCAGTATTCACACTCTATGCTTAGTGCCCTTTGAGTGCCTAGGACTGAAATGAAGCTTGGTGAGCATCCCACACAAACGAATGCTCCACATGCGGGTTTCACATGCCACCAACTCCACATTCACAGGCAACTTCAGCGCCACAGACGTTTTCAGATAGCCCTCAATGCAAAGGCTCTAGACGCAAATATTGGTGTGAGAGCTAATTCAATCAAGGAAACACTGCATGTTGGTGAAGGGCATATTGAAGAAGGATCAGCCGAGTGGTTCTTGTGGGAGAACAACTCCATTTGGCTCACTAACTTCACACACCATCAGGCTTCCAAGCAGCTCTCAAGGAAACTCAGTTTTCACACTCTATGCTTAGTGCCCTTTGAGTGCCTAGGACTGAAATGAAGCTTGGTGAGCATCCCACACAAACGAATGCTCCACATGCAGGTTTCACATGCCACCAACTCCACATTCACAGGCAACTTCAGCGCCACAACCGTTTTCAGATAGCCCTCAATGCAAAGGCTCTAGATGCAAATATTGGTGTGAGAGCTAATTCAATCAAGGAAACACTGCATGTTGGTGAAGGGCATATTGAAGAAGGATCAGCCGAGTGGTTCTTGTGGGAGAACAACTCCATTTGGCTCACTAACTTCACACACCGTCAGGCCTCCAAGCAGCTCTCAAGGAAACTCAGTTTTCACACTCTATGCTTAGTGCCCTTTGAGTGCCTAGGACTGAAATGAAGCTTGGTGAGCATCCCACACAAACGAATGCTCCACATGCGGGTTTCACCTGCCACCAACTCCACATTCACAGGCAACTTCAGTGCCACAGCCGTTTTCAGATAGCCCTCAATGCAAAGGCTCTAGACGCAAATATTGGTGTGAGAGCTAATTCAATGAAGGAAACACTGCATGTTGTTGAAGGGCATATTGAAGAAGGATCAGCCGAGTGGTTCTTGTGGGAGAAGAACTCCATTTGGCTCACTAACTTCACACACCATCAGGCTTCCAAGCAGCTCTCAAGGAAACTCAGTTTTCACACTCTATGCTTAGTGCCCTTTGAGTGCCTAGGACTGAAATGAAGCTTGGTGAGCATCCCACACAAACGAATGCTCCACATGCAGGTTTCACATGCCACCAACTCCACATTCACAGGCAACTTCAGCGCCACAACCGTTTTCAGATAGCCCTCAATGCAAAGGCTCTAGACGCAAATATTGGTGTGAGAGCTAATTCAATCAAGGAAAAACTGCATGTTGGTGAAGGGCATATTGAAGAAGGATCAGCCGAGTGGTTCTTGTGGGAGAACAACTCCATTTGGCTCACTAACTTCACACACCGTCAGGCCTCCAAGCAGCTCTCAAGGAAACTCAGTTTTCACACTCTATGCTTAGTGCCGTTTGAGTGCCTAGGACTGAAATGAAGCTTGGTAGAGCATCCCACACAAACGAATGCTCCACATGCGGGTTTCACATGCCACCAACTCCACATTCACAGGCAACTTCAGTGCCACAGCCGTTTTCAGATAGCCCTCAATGCAAAGGCTCTAGACGCAAATATTGGTGTGAGAGCTAATTCAATCAAGGAAACACTGCATGTTGTTGAAGGGCATATTGAAGAAGAATCAGCCGAGTGGTTCTTGTGGGAGAAGAACTCCATTTGGCTCACTAACTTCACACACCATCAGGCTTCCAAGCAGCTCTCAAGGAAACTCAGTTTTCACACTCTATGCTTAGTGCCTTTGAGTGCCTAGGACTGAAATGAAGCTTGGTGAGCATCCCACACAAACGAATGCTCCACATGCGGGTTTCACATGCCACCAACTCCACATTCACAGGCAACTTCAGCGCCACAGCCGTTTTCAGATAGCCCTCAATGCAAAGGCTCTAGACGCAAATATTGGTGTGAGAGCTAATTCAATGAAGGAAACACTGCATGTTGGTGAAGGGCATATTGAAGAAGGATCAGCCGAGTGGTTCTTGTGGGAGAACAACTCCATTTGGCTCACTAACTTCACACACCATCAGGCTTCCAAGCAGCTCTCAAGGAAACTCAGTTTTCACACTCTATGCTTAGTGCCCTTTGAGTGCATTATCTAGGAATGAACTTGGTAGAGCATCGCACACAAACGAATGCTCCACATGCGGGTTTCACATGCCACCAACTCCACATTCACAGGCAACTTCAGCGCCACAGCCGTTTTCAGATAGCCCTCAATGCAAAGGCTCTAGACGCAAATATTGGTGTGAGAGCTAATTCAATCAAGGAAACACTGCATGTTGGTGAAGGGCATATTGAAGAAGGATCAGCCGAGTGGTTCTTGTGGGAGAACAACTCCATTTGGCTCACTAACTTCACACACCATCAGGCTTCCAAGCAGCTCTCAAGGAAACTCAGTTTTCACACTCTATGCTTAGTGCCCTTTGAGTGCCTAGGACTGAAATGAAGCTTGGTGAGCATCCCACACAAACGAATGCTCCACATGCGGGTTTCACATGCCACCAACTCCACATTCACAGGCAACTTCAGCGCCACAGCCGTTTTCAGATAGCCCTCAATGCAAAGGCTCTAGATGCAAATATTGGTGTGAGAGCTAATTCAATCAAGGAAACACTGCATGTTGGTGAAGGGCATATTGAAGAAGGATCAGCCGAGTGGTTCTTGTGGGAGAAGAACTCCATTTGGCTCATTAACTTCACACACCATCAGGCTTCCAAGCAGCTCTCAAGGAAACTCAGTTTTCACACTCTATGCTTAGTGCCCTTTGAGTGCATTATCTAGGAATGAACCTGGTAGAGCATCCCACACAAACGAATGCTCCACATGCGGGTTTCACATGCCACCAACTCCACATTCACAGGCAACTTCAGCGCCACAGCCGTTTTCAGATAGCCCTCAATGCAAAGGCTCTAGACGCAAATATTGGTGTGAGAGCTAATTCAATCAAGGAAACACTGCATGTTGGTGAAGGGCATATTGAAGAAGGATCAGCCGAGTGGTTCTTGTGGGAGAACAACTCCATTTGGCTCACTAACTTCACACACCATCAGGCTTCCAAGCAGCTCTCAAGGAAACTCAGTTTTCACACTCTATGCTTAGTGCCCTTTGAGTGCATTATCTAGGAATGAACCTGGTAGAGCATCCCACACAAACGAATGCTCCACATGCGGGTTTCACATGCCACCAACTCCACATTCACAGGCAACTTCAGCGCCACAGACGTTTTCAGATAGCCCTCAATGCAAAGGCTCGAGACGCAAATATTGGTGTGAGAGCTAATTCAATCAAGGAAACACTGCATGTTGGTGAAGGGCATATTGGAGAAAGATCAGCCGAGTGGTTCTTGTGGGAGAACAACTCCATTTGGCTCACTAACTTCACACACCATCAGGCTTCCAAGCAGCTCTCAAGGAAACTCAATTTGCACACTCTATGCTTAGTGCCCTTTGAGTGCATTATCTAGGAATGAACCTGGTAGAGCATCCCACACAAACGAATGCTCCACATGCGGGTTTCACATGCCACCAACTCCACATTCACAGGCAACTTCAGCGCCACAGACGTTTTCAGATAGCCCTCAATGCAAAGGCTCGAGACGCAAATATTGGTGGGAGAGCTAATTCAATCAAGGAAACACTGCATGTTGGTGAAGGGCATATTGAAGAAGGATCAGCCGAGTGGTTCTTGTGGGAGAACAACTCCATTTGGCTCACTAACTTCACACACCATCAGGCTTCCAAGCAGCTCTCAAGGAAACTCAGTTTTCACACTCTATGCTTAGTGCCCTTTGAGTGCTAGGACTGAAATGAACCTTGGTGAGCATCCCACACAAACGAATGCTCCACATGCGGGTTTCACATGCCACCAACTCCACATTCACAGGCAACTTCAGCGCCACAGCCGTTTTCAGATAGCCCTCAATGCAAAGGCTCGAGACGCAAATATTGGTGTGAGAGCTAATTCAATCAAGGAAACACTGCATGTTGGTGAAGGGCATATTGAAGAAGGATCAGCCGAGTGGTTCTTGTGGGAGAACAACTCCATTTGGCTCACTAACTTCACACACCATCAGGCTTCCAAGCAGCTCTCAAGGAAACTCAGTTTTCACACTCTATGCTTAGTGCCCTTTGAGTGCATTATCTAGGAATGAACTTGGTAGAGCATCGCACACAAACGAATGCTCCACATGCGGGTTTCACATGCCACCAACTCCACATTCACAGGCAACTTCAGCGCCACAGCCGTTTTCAGATAGCCCTCAATGCAAAGGCTCGAGACGCAAATATTGGTGTGAGAGCTAATTCAATCAAGGAAACACTGCATGTTGGTGAAGGGCATATTGAAGAAGGATCAGCCGAGTGGTTCTTGTGGGAGAACAACTCCATTTGGCTCACTAACTTCACACACCATCAGGCTTCCAAGCAGCTCTCAAGGAAACTCAGTTTTCACACTCTATGCTTAGTGCCCTTTGAGTGCATTATCTAGGAATGAACCTGGTAGAGAATCCCACACAAACGAATGCTCCACATGCGGGTTTCACATGCCACCAACTCCACATTCACAGGCAACTTCAGCGCAACAGCCGTTTCAGATAGCCCTCAATGCAAAGGCTCGAGACGCAATATTGGTGTGAGAGCTAATTCAATCAAGGAAACACTGCATGTTGGTGAAGGGCATATTGAAGAAGGATCAGCCGAGTGTTCTTGTGGGAGAACAACTCCATTTGGCTCACTAACTTCACACACCATCAGGCTTCCAAGCAGCTCTCAAGGAAACTCAGCTTTCACACTCTATGCTTAGTGCCCTTTGAGTGCATTATCTAGGAATGAACCTGGTAGAGCATCCCACACAAACGAATGCTCCACATGCTGGTTTCACATGCCACCAACTCCACATTCACAGGCAACTTCAGCGCCACAGACGTTTTCAGATAGCCCTCAATGCAAAGGCTCTAGACGCAAATATTGGTGTGAGAGCTAATTCAATCAAGGAAACACTGCATGTTGGTGAAGGGCATATTGAAGAAGGATCAGCCGAGTGGTTCTTGTGGGAGAAGAACTCCATTTGGCTCACTAACTTCACACACCATCAGGCTTCCAAGCAGCTCTCAAGGAAACTCAGTTTTCACACTCTATGCTTAGTGCCCTTTTGAGTGCTAGGACTGAAATGAACCTTGGTGAGCATCCCACACAAACGAATGCTCCACATGCGGGTTTCACATGCCACCAACTCCACATTCACAGGCAACTTCAGCGCCACAGCCGTTTTCAGATAGCCCTCAATGCAAAGGCTCGAGACGCAAATATTGGTGTGAGAGCTAATTCAATCAAGGAAACACTGCATGTTGTTGAAGGGCATATTGAAGAAGGATCAGCCGAGTGGTTCTTGTGGGAGAACAACTCCATTTGGCTCACTAACTTCACACACCATCAGGCTTCCAAGCAGCTCTCAAGGAAACTCAGTTTTCACACTCTATCCTTAGTGCCCTTTGAGTGCATTATCTAGGAATGAACTTGGTAGAGCATCGCACACAAATGAATGCTCCACATGCGGGTTTCACATGCCACCAACTCCACATTCACAGGCAACTTCAGAGCCACAGCCGTTTTCAGATAGCCCTCAATGCAAAGGCTCGAGACGCAAATATTGGTGTGAGAGCTAATTCAATCAAGGAAACACTGCATATTATTGCTGAAGGGCATATTGAAGAAGGATCAGCCGAGTGGTTCTTGTGGGAGAACAACTCCATTTGGCTCACTAACTTCACACACCATCAGGCTTCCAAGCAGCTCTCAAGGAAACTCAGTTTTCACACTCTATGCTTAGTGCCCTTTGAGTGCCTAGGACTGAAATGAACCTTGGTGAGCATCCCACACAAACGAATGCTCCACATGCGGGTTTCACATGCCACCAACTCCACATTCACAGGCAACATCAGCGCCACAGCCGTTTTCAGATAGCCCTCAATGCAAAGGCTCGAGACGCAAATATTGGTGTGAGAGCTAATTCAATCAAGGAAACACTGCATGTTGGTGAAGGGCATATTGAAGAAGGATCAGCCGAGTGGTTCTTGTGGGAGAACAACTCCATTTGCCTCCCTAACTTCACACACCATCAGGTTTCCAAGCAGCTCTCAAGGAAACTCAGTTTTCACACTCTATGCTCAGTGCCGTTTGAGTGCCTAGGACTGAAATGAAGTTTGGTGAGCATCCCACACAAATGAATGCTCCACATGCGGGTTTCACATGCCACCAACTCCACATTCACAGGCAACTTCAGCGCCACATCCGTTTTCAGATAGCCCTCAATGCAAAGGCTCGAGACGCAAATATTGGTGTGAGAGCTAATTCAATCAAGGAAACACTGCATGTTGGTAATGGGCATATTGAAGAAGGATCAGCAGAGTGTTTCTTGTGGGAGAACAACTCCATTTGCCTCACTGACTTTACACACCATCAGGCTTCCAAGCAGCTCTCAAGGAAACTCAGTTTTCACACTCTATGCTTAGTGCCCTTTGAGTGCATTATCGAGGAATGAACTTGGTAGAGCATCCCACACAAACGAATGCTCCACATGCGGGTTTCACATGCCACCAACTCCACATTCACAGGCAACTTCAGCGCCACAACCGTTTTCAGATAGCCCTCAATGCAAAGGTTCTAGACGCAAATACTTGTGTGAGAGCTAATTCAATCAAGGAAACACTGCATGTTGGTGAAGGGCATATTGAAGAAGGATCAGCCGAGTGGTTCTTGTGGGAGAACTACTCCATTTGGCTCACTAACTTCACACACCATTAGGTTTCCAAGCAGCTCTCAAGGAAACTCAGTTTTCACACTCTATGCTTAGTGCCCTTTGAGTGCCTAGGACTGAAATGAAGCTTGGTGAGCATCCCACACAAACGAATGCTCCACATGCGGGTTTCACATGCCACCAACTCCACATTCACAGGCAACTTCAGCCCCACAGCGTTTTCAGTTAGCCCTCAATGCAAAGGCTCTAGACGCAAATATTGGTGTGAGAGCTAATTCAATCAAGGAAACACTGCATGTTGGTGAAGGGCATATTGAAGAAGGATCAGCCGAGTGGTTCTTGTGGGAGAACAACTCCATTTGGCTCACTAACTTCACACACCATCAGGCTTCCAAGCAGCTCTCAAGGAAACTCAGTTTTCACACTCTATGCTTAGTGCCCTTTGAGTGCCTAGGACTGAAATGAAGCTTGGTGAGCATCCCACACAAACGAATGCTCCACATGCGGGTTTCACATGCCACCAACTCCACATTCACAGGCAACTTCAGCGCCACAGCCGTTTTCAGATAGCCCTCAATGCAAAGGCTCGAGACGCAAATATTGTTGTGGGAGCTAATTCAATCAAGGAAACACTGCATGTTGGTGAAGGGCATATTGAAGAAGGATCAGCCGAGTGGTTCTTGTGGGAGAACAACTCCATTTGGCTCACTAACTTCACACACCATCAGGCTTCCAAGCAGCTCTCAAGGAAACTCAGTTTTCACACTCTATGCTTAGTGCCCTTTGAGTGCATTATCTAGGAATGAACCTGGTAGAGCATCCCACACAAACGAATGCTCCACATGCGGGTTTCACATGCCACCAACTCCACATTCACAGGCAACTTCAGCGCAACAGCCGTTTTCAGATAGCCCTCAATGCAAAGGCTCGAGACGTAAATATTGGTGTGAGAGCTAATTCAATCAAGGAAACACTGCATGTTGGTGAAGGGCATATTGAAGAAGGATCAGCCGAGTGGTTCTTGTGGGAGAACAACTCCATTTGGCTCACTAACTTCACACACCATCAGGCTTCCAAGCAGCTCTCAAGGAAACTCAGTTTTCACACTCTATGCTTAGTGCCCTTTGAGTGCCTAGGACTGAAATGAAGCTTGGTGAGCATCCCACACAAACGAATGCTCCACATGCGGGAGTCACATGCCACCAACTCCACATTCACAGGCAACTTCAGCGCCACAGCCGTTTTCAGATAGCCCTCAATGCAAAGGCTCTAGACGCAAATATTAGTATGAGACCTAATTCAATCAAGGAAACACTGCATGTTGGTGAAGGGCATATTGAAGAAGGATCAGCCGAGTGGTTCTTGTGGGAGAACAACTCCATTTGGCTCACTAACTTCACACACCATCAGACTTCCAAGCAGCTCTCAAGGAAACTCAGTTTTCACACTCTATGCTTAGTGCCCTTTGAGTGCATTATCTAGGAATGAACCTGGTAGAGCATCCCACACAAACGAATGCTCCACATGCGGGTTTCACATGCCACCAACTCCACATTCACAGGCAACTTCAGCGCCACAGCCGTTTTCAGATAGCCCTCAATGCAAAGGCTCGAGACGCAAATATTGGTGTGAGAGCTAATTCAATCAAGGAAACACTGCATGTTGGTGAAGGGCATATTGAAGAAGGATCAGCCGAGTGGTTCTTGTGGGAGAACAACTCCATTTGGCTCACTAACTTCACACACCATCAGGTTTCCAAGCAGCTCTCAAGGAAACTCAGTTTTCACACTCTATGCTTAGTGCCCTTTGAGTGCCTAGGACTGAAATGAAGCTTGGTGAGCATCCCACACAAACGAATGCTCCACATGCGGGAGTCACATGCCACCAACTCCACATTCACAGGCAACTTCAGCGCCACAGCCGTTTTCAGATAGCCCTCAATGCAAAGGCTCGAGACGCAAATATTGGTATGAGAGCTAATTCAATCAAGGAAACACTGCATGTTGGTGAAGGACATATTGAAGAAGGATCAGCCGAGTGGTTCTTGTGGGAGAACAACTCCATTTGGCTCACTAACTTTACACACCATCAGGCTTCCAAGCAGCTCTCAAGGAAACTCAGTTTTCACACTCTATGCTTAGTGCCCTTTGAGTGCATTATGTAGGAATGAACCTGGTAGAGCATCCCACACAAACGAATGCTCCACATGCGGGTTTCACATGCCACCAACTCCACATTCACAGGCAACTTCAGCGCCACAGCCGTTTTCAGATAGCCCTCAATGCAAAGGCTCGAGACGCAAATATTGGTGTGAGAGCTAATTCAATCAAGGAAACACTGCATGTTGGTGAAGGGCATATTGAAGAAGGATCAGCCGAGTGGTTCTTGTGGGAGAACAACTCCATTTGGCTCACTAACTTCACACACCATCAGGCTTCCAAGCAGCTCTCAAGGAAACTCAGTTTTCACACTCTATGCTTAGTGCCCTTTGAGTGCCTAGGACTGAAATGAAGCTTGGTGAGCATCCCACACAAACGAATGCTCCACATGCGGGTTTCACATGCCACCAACTCCACATTCACAGGCAACTTCAGCGCAACAGCCGTTTTCAGATAGCCCTCAATGCAAAGGCTCGAGACGCAAATATTGGTGTGAGAGCTAATTCAATCAAGGAAACACTGCATGTTGGTGAAGGGCATATTGAAGAAGGATCAGCCGAGTGGTTCTTGTGGGAGAACAACTCCATTTGGCTCACTAACTTCACACACACCATCAGGCTTCCAAGCAGCTCTCAAGGAAACTCAGTTTTCACACTCTATGCTTAGTGCCCTTTGAGTGCATTATCTAGGAATGAACCTGGTAGAGCATCCCACACAAACGAATGCTCCACATGCGGGTTTCACATGCCACCAACTCCACATTCACAGGCAACATCAGCGCAACAGCCGTTTTCAGATAGCCCTCAATGCAAAGGCTCGAGACGCAAATATTGGTGTGAGAGCTAATTCAATCAAGGAAACACTGCATGTTGGTGAAGGGCATATTGAAGAAGGATCAGCCGAGTGGTTCTTGTGGGAGAACAACTCCATTTGGCTCACTAACTTCACACACCATCAGATTTCCAAGCAGCTCTCAAGGAAACTCAGTTTTCACACTCTATGCTTAGTGCCCTTTGAGTGCCTAGGACTGAAATGAACCTTGGTGAGCATCCCACACAAACGAATGCTCCACATGCGGGAGTCACATGCCACCAACTCCACATTCACAGGCAACTTCAGCGCCACAGCCGTTTTCAGATAGCCCTCAATGCAAAGGCTCGAGACGCAAATATTGGTGTGAGAGCTAATTCAATCAAGGAAACACTGCATGTTGGTGAAGGGCATATTGAAGAAGGATCAGCCGAGTGGTTCTTGTGGGAGAACAACTCCATTTGGCTCACTAACTTCACACACCATCAGGCTTCCAAGCAGCTCTCAAGGAAACTCAGTTTTCACACTCTATGCTTAGTGCCCTTTGAGTGCATTATCTAGGAATGAACCTGGTAGAGCATCCCACACAAACGAATGCTCCACATGCGGGTTTCACATGACACCAACTCCACATTCACAGGCAACTTCAGAGCCACAGACGTTTTCAGATAGCCCTCAATGCAAAGGCTCGAGACGCAAATATTGGTGTGAGAGCTAATTCAATCAAGGAAACACTGCATGTTGGTGAAGGGCATATTGAAGAAGGATCAGCCGAGTGGTTCTTGTGGGAGAACAACTCCATTTGGCTCACTAACTTCACACACCATCAGGCTTCCAAGCAGCTCTCAAGGAAACTCAGTTTTCACACTCTATGCTTAGTGCCCTTTGAGTGCATTATCTAGGAATGAACCTGGTAGAGCATCCCACACAAATGAATGCTCCACATGCGGGTTTCACATGCCACCAACTCCACATTCACAGGCAACTTCAGAGCCACAGCCGTTTTCAGATAGCCTTCAATGCAAAGGCTCTAGACGCAAATATTGGTGTGAGAGCTAATTCAATCAAGGAAACACTGCATGTTGTTGAAGGGCATATTGAAGAAGGATCAGGCGAGTGGTTCTTGTGGGAGAACAACTCCATTTGGCTCACTAACTTCACACACCATCAGGCTTCCAAGCAGCTCTCAAGGAAACTCAGTTTTCACACTCTATGCTTAGTGCCCTTTGAGTGCCTAGGACTGTAATGAAGCTTGGTGAGCATCCCACACAAACGAATGCTCCACATGCGGGTTTCACATGCCACCAACTCCACATTCACAGGCAACTTCAGCGCCACAGCCGTTTTCAGATAGCCCTCAATGCAAAGGCTCGAGACGCAAATATTGGTGTGAGAGCTAATTCAATCAAGGAAACACTGCATGTTGGTGAAGGGCATATTGAAGAAGGATCAGCCGAGTGGTTCTTGTGGGAGAACAACTCCATTTGGCTCACTAACTTCACACACCATCAGGCTTCCAAGCAGCTCTCAAGGAAACTCAGTTTTCACACTCTATGCTTAGTGCCCTTTGAGTGCATTATCTAGGAATGAACCTGGTAGAGCATCCCACACAAACGAATGCTCCACATGCGGGTTTCACATGCCACCAACTCCACATTCACAGGCAACTTGAGCGCCACAGCCGTTTTCAGATAGCCCTCAATGCAAAGGCTCTAGACGCAAATATTGGTGTGAGAGCTAATTCAATCAAGGAAACACTGCATGTTGGTGAAGGGCATATTGAAGAAGGATCAGCCGAGTGGTTCTTGTGGGAGAACAACTCCATTTGGCTCACTAACTTCACACACCATCAGGCTTCCAAGCAGCTCTAAAGGAAACTCAGTTTTCACACTCTATGCTTAGTGCCCTTTGAGTGCTAGGACTGAAATGAACCTTGGTGAGCATCCCACACAAACGAATGCTCCACATGCGGGTTTCACATGCCACCAACTCCACATTCACAGGCAACTTCAGCGCCACAGCCGTTTTCAGATAGCCCTAAATGCAAAGGCTCGAGACGCAAATATTGGTGTGAGAGCTAATTCAATCAAGGAAACACTGCATGTTGTTGAAGGGCATATTGAAGAAGGATCAGCCGAGTGGTTCTTGTGGGAGAACAACTCCATTTGGCTCACTAACTTCACACACCATCAGGCTTCCAAGCAGCTCTCAAGGAAACTCAGTTTTCACACTCTATGCTTAGTGCCCTTTGAGTGCATTATCTAGGAATGAACTTGGTAGAGCATCGCACACAAATGAATGCTCCACATGCGGGTTTCACATGCCACAAACTCCACATTCACAGGCAACTTCAGAGCCACAGCCGTTTTCAGATAGCCCTCAATGCAAAGGCTCGAGACGCAAATATTGGTGTGAGAGCTAATTCAATCAAGGAAACACTGCATGTTGGTGAAGGGCATATTGAAGAAGGATCAGCCGAGTGGTTCTTCTGGGAGAACAACTCCATTTGGCTCACTAACTTCACACACCATCAGGCTTCCAAGCAGCTCTCAAGGAAACTCAGTTTTCACACTCTATGCTTAGTGCCCTTTGAGTGCATTATCTAGGAATGAACCTGGTAGAGCATCCCACACAAACGAATGCTCCACATGCGTGTTTCACATGCCACCAATTCCACATTCACAGGCAACTTCAGCGCCACAGCCGTTTTCAGATAGCCCTCAATGCAAAGGCTCGAGACGCAAATATTGGTGTGAGAGCTAATTCAATCAAGGAAACACTGCATATTGCTGAAGGGCATATTGAAGAAGGATCAGCCGAGTGGTTCTTGTGGGAGAACAACTCCATTTGGCTCACTAACTTCACACACCATCAGGCTTCCAAGCAGCTCTCAAGGAAACTCAGTTTTCACACTCTATGCTTAGTGCCCTTTGAGTGCCTAGGACTTGAAATGAACCTTGGTGAGCATCCCACACAAACGAATGCTCCACATGCGGGTTTCACATGCCACCAACTCCACATTCACAGGCAACTTCAGCGCCACATCCGTTTTCAGATAGCCCTCAATGCAAAGGCTCGAGACGCAAATATTGGTGTGAGAGCTAATTCAATCAAGGAAACACTGCATGTTGGTGAAGGGCATATTGAAGAAGGATCAGCAGAGTGGTTCTTGTGGGAGAACAACTCCATTTGCCTCACTGACTTTACACACCGTCAGGCTTCCAAGCAGCTCTCAAGGAAACTCAGTTTTCACACTCTATGCTTAGTGCCCTTTGAGTGCATTATCTAGGAATGAACTTGGTAGAGCATCCCACACAAACGAATGCTCCACATGCGGGTTTAACATGCCACCAACTCCACATTCACAGGCAACTTCAGCCCCACAGCAGTTTTCAGATAGCCCTCAATGCAAAGGCTCTAGACGCAAATACTTATGTGAGTGCTAATTCAATCAAAGAAACACTGCATGTTGGTGAAGGGCATATTGAAGAAGGATCAGCCGAGTGGTTCTTGTGGGAGAACTACTCCATTTGGCTCACTAACTTCACACACCATCAGGCTTCCAAGCAGCTCTCAAGGAAACTCAGTTTTCACACTCTATGCTTAGTGCCCTTTGAGTGCATTATCTAGGAATGAACCTGGTAGAGCATCCCACACAAACGAATGCTCCACATGCGGGTTTCACATGCCACCAACTCCACATTCACAGGCAACTTCAGCGCCACAGACGTTTTCAGATAGCCCTCAATGCAAAGGCTCTAGACGCAAATATTGTTGTGGGAGCTAATTCAATCAAGGAAACACTGCATGTTGGTGAAGGGCATATTGAAGAAGGATCAGCCGAGTGGTTCTTGTGGGAGAACAACTCCATTTGGCTCACTAACTTTACACACCATCAGGCTTCCAAGCAGCTCTCAAGGAAACTCAGTTTTCACACTCTATGCTTAGTGCCCTTTGAGTGCATTATCTAGGAATGAACTTGGTGGAGCATCGCACACAAACGAATGCTCCACATGCGGGTTTCACATGCCACCAACTCCACATTCACAGGCAACTTCAGCGCCACAGCGTTTTCAGATAGCCCTCAATGCAAAGGCTCTAGACGCAAATATTGGTGTGAGAGCTAATTCAATCAAGGAAACACTGCATGTTGGTGAAGGGCATATTGAAGAAGGATCAGCCGAGTGGTTCTTGTGGGAGAACAACTCCATTTGGCTCACTAACGTGACACACCATCAGGCTTCCAAGCAGCTCTCAAGGAAACTCAGTTTTCACACTCTATGCTTAGTGCCCTTTGAGTGCCTAGGACTGAAATGAAGCTTGGTGAGCATCCCACACAAACGAATGCTCCACATGCGGGTTTCACATGCCACCAACTCCACATTCACAGGCAACTTCAGCGCCACAGACGTTTTCAGATAGCCCTCAATGCAAAGGCTCGAGACGCAAATATTGTTGTGGGAGCTAATTCAATCAAGGAAACACTGCATGTTGGTGAAGGGCATATTGAAGAAGGATCAGCCGAGTGGTTCTTGTGGGAGAACAACTCCATTTGGCTCACTAACTTCACACACCATCAGGCTTCCAAGCAGCTCTCAAGGAAACTCAGTTTTCACACTCTATGCTTAGTGCCCTTTGAGTGCATTATCTAGGAATGAACCTGGTAGAGCATCCCACACAAACGAATGCTCCACATGCGGGTTTCACATGCCACCAACTCCACATTCACAGGCAACTTCAGCGCCACAGACGTTTTCAGATAGCCCTCAATGCAAAGGCTCTAGACGCAAATATTGTTGTGGGAGCTAATTCAATCAAGGAAACACTGCATGTTGGTGAAGGGCATATTGAAGAAGGATCAGCCGAGTGGTTCTTGTGGGAGAACAACTCCATTTGGCTCACTAACTTCACACACCATCAGGCTTCCAAGCAGCTCTCAAGGAAACTCAGTTTTCACACTCTATGCTTAGTGCCCTTTGAGTGCCTAGGACTGAAATGAAGCTTGGTGAGCATCCCACACAAACGAATGCTCCACATGCGGGAGTCACATGCCACCAACTCCACATTCACAGGCAACTTCAGCGCCACAGACGTTTTCAGATAGCCCTCAATGCAAAGGCTCTAGACGCAAATATTGGTATGAGACCTAATTCAATCAAGGAAACACTGCATGTTGGTGAAGGGCATATTGAAGAAGGATCAGCCGAGTGGTTCTTGTGGGAGAACAACTCCATTTGGCTCACTAACTTTACACACCGTCAGACTTCCAAGCAGCTTTCAAGGAAACTCAGTTTTCACACTCTATGCTTAGTGCCCTTTGAGTGCATTATCTAGGAATGAACTTGGTGGAGCATCGCACACAAACGAATGCTCCACATGCGGGTTTCACATGCCACCAACTCCACATTCACAGGCAAATTCAGCGCCACAGCGTTTTCAGATAGCCCTCAATGCAAAGGCTCGAGACGCAAATATTGGTGTGAGAGCTAATTCAATCAAGGAAACACTGCATGTTGGTGAAGGGCATATTGAAGAAGGATCAGCCGAGTGGTTCTTGTGGGAGAACAACTCCATTTGCCTCCCTAACTTCACACACCATCAGGCTTCCAAGCAGCTCTCAAGGAAACTCAGTTTTCACACTCTATGCTTAGTGCCCTTTGAGTGCCTAGGACTGAAATGAAGCTTGGTGAGCATCCCACACAAACGAATGCTCCACATGCGGGTTTCACATGCCACCAACTCCACATTCACAGGCAACTTCAGCGCAACAGCCGTTTTCAGATAGCCCTCAATGCAAAGGCTCTAGACGCAAATATTGGTGTGAGAGCTAATTCAATCAAGGAAACACTGCATGTTGGTGAAGGGCATATTGAAGAAGGATCAGCCGAGTGGTTCTTGTGGGAGAACAACTCCATTTGGCTCACTAACTTCACACACCATCAGGCTTCCAAGCAGCTCTCAAGGAAACTCAGTTTTCACACTCTATGCTTAGTGCCCTTTGAGTGCATTATCTAGGAATGAACCTGGTAGAGCATCCCACACAAACGAATGCTCCACATGCGGGTTTCACATGCCACCAACTCCACATTCACAGGCAACTTCAGCGCCACAGACGTTTTCAGATAGCCCTCAATGCAAAGGCTCGAGACGCAAATATTGGTGTGAGAGCTAATTCAATCAAGGAAACACTGCATGTTGGTGAAGGGCATATTGAAGAAGGATCAGCCGAGTGGTTCTTGTGGGAGAACAACTCCATTTGGCTCACTAACTTCACACACCATCAGGCTTCCAAGCAGCTCTCAAGGAAACTCAGTTTTCACACTCTATGCTTAGTGCCCTTTGAGTGCATTATCTAGGAATGAACTTGGTAGAGCATCGCACACAAATGAATGCTCCACATGCGGGTTTCACATGCCACCAACTCCACATTCACAGGCAACTTCAGAGCCACAGCCGTTTTCAGATAGCCTTCAATGCAAAGGCTCTAGACGCAAATATTGGTGTGAGAGCTAATTCAATCAAGGAAACACTGCATGTTGGTGAAGGGCATATTGAAGAAGGATCAGCCGAGTGGTTCTTGTGGGAGAACAACTCCATTTGGCTCACTAACTTCACACACCATCAGGCTTCCAAGCAGCTCTCAAGGAAACTCAGTTTTCACACTCTATGCTTAGTGCCCTTTGAGTGCCTAGGACTGAAATGAAGCTTGGTGAGCATCCCACACAAACGAATGCTCCACATGCGGGAGTCACATGCCACCAACTCCACATTCACAGGCAACTTCAGCGCCACAGACGTTTTCAGATAGCCCTCAATGCAAAGGCTCTAGACGCAAATATTGGTATGAGACCTAATTCAATCAAGGAAACACTGCATGTTGGTGAAGGGCATATTGAAGAAGGATCAGCCGAGTGGTTCTTGTGGGAGAACAACTCCATTTGGCTCACTAACTTTACACACCGTCAGACTTCCAAGCAGCTTTCAAGGAAACTCAGTTTTCACACTCTATGCTTAGTGCCCTTTGAGTGCATTATCTAGGAATGAACTTGGTGGAGCATCGCACACAAACGAATGCTCCACATGCGGGTTTCACATGCCACCAACTCCACATTCACAGGCAAATTCAGCGCCACAGCGTTTTCAGATAGCCCTCAATGCAAAGGCTCGAGACGCAAATATTGGTGTGAGAGCTAATTCAATCAAGGAAACACTGCATGTTGGTGAAGGGCATATTGAAGAAGGATCAGCCGAGTGGTTCTTGTGGGAGAACAACTCCATTTGCCTCCCTAACTTCACACACCATCAGGCTTCCAAGCAGCTCTCAAGGAAACTCAGTTTTCACACTCTATGCTTAGTGCCCTTTGAGTGCCTAGGACTGAAATGAAGCTTGGTGAGCATCCCACACAAACGAATGCTCCACATGCGGGTTTCACATGCCACCAACTCCACATTCACAGGCAACTTCAGCGCAACAGCCGTTTTCAGATAGCCCTCAATGCAAAGGCTCTAGACGCAAATATTGGTGTGAGAGCTAATTCAATCAAGGAAACACTGCATGTTGGTGAAGGGCATATTGGAGAAGGATCAGCCGAGTGGTTCTTGTGGGAGAACAACTCCATTTGGCTCACTAACTTCACACACCATCAGGCTTCCAAGCAGCTCTCAAGGAAACTCAGTTTTCACACTCTATGCTTAGTGCCCTTTGAGTGCCTAGGACTATAATGAAGCTTGGTGAGCATCCCACACAAACGAATGCTCCACATGCGGGTTTCACATGCCACCAACTCCACATTCACAGGCAACTTCAGCGCCACAGCCGTTTTCAGATAGCCCTCAATGCAAAGGCTCGAGACGCAAATATTGGTGTGAGAGCTAATTCAATCAAGGAAACACTGCATGTTGGTGAAGGGCATATTGAAGAAGGATCAGCCGAGTGGTTCTTGTGGGAGAACAACTCCATTTGGCTCACTAACTTCACACACCATCAGGCTTCCAAGCAGCTCTCAAGGAAACTCAGTTTTCACACTCTATGCTTAGTGCCCTTTGAGTGCATTATCTAGGAATGAACCTGGTAGAGCATCCCACACAAACGAATGCTCCACATGCGGGTTTCACATGCCACCAACTCCACATTCACAGGCAACTTCAGCGCCACAGACGTTTTCAGATAGCCCTCAATGCAAAGGCTCGAGACGCAAATATTGGTGTGAGAGCTAATTCAATCAAGGAAACACTGCATGTTGGTGAAGGGCATATTGAAGAAGGATCAGCCGAGTGGTTCTTGTGGGAGAACAACTCCATTTGGCTCACTAACTTCACACACCATCAGGCTTCCAAGCAGCTCTCAAGGAAACTCAGTTTTCACACTCTATGCTTAGTGCCCTTTGAGTGCATTATCTAGGAATGAACTTGGTAGAGCATCGCACACAAATGAATGCTCCACATGCGGGTTTCACATGCCACCAACTCCACATTCACAGGCAACTTCAGAGCCACAGCCGTTTTCAGATAGCCTTCAATGCAAAGGCTCTAGACGCAAATATTGGTGTGAGAGCTAATTCAATCAAGGAAACACTGCATGTTGGTCAAGGGCATATTGAAGAAGGATCAGCCGAGTGGTTCTTGTGGGAGAACAACTCCATTTGGCTCACTAACTTCACACACCATCAGGCTTCCAAGCAGCTCTCAAGGAAACTCAGTTTTCACACTCTATGCTTAGTGCCCTTTGAGTGCATTATCTAGGAATGAACCTGGTAGAGCATCCCACACAAACGAATGCTCCACATGCGGGTTTCACATGCCACCAACTACACATTCACAGGCAACTTCAGCGCCACAGCCGTTTTCAGATAGCCCTCAATGCAAAGGCTCTAGACGCAAATATTGGTGTGAGAGCTAATTCAATCAAGGAAACACTGCATATTGCTGAAGGGCATATTGAAGAAGGATCAGCCGAGTGGTTCTTGTGGGAGAACAACTCCATTTGGCTCACTAACTTCACACACCATCAGGCTTCCAAGCAGCTCTCAAGGAAACTCAGTTTTCACACTCTATGCTTAGTGCCCTTTGAGTGCCTAGGACTGAAATGAACCTTGGTGAGCATCCCACACAAACGAATGCTCCACATGCGGGTTTCACATGCCACCAACTCCACATTCACAGGCAACTTCAGCGCCACAGCCCTTTTTCAGATAGCCCTCAATGCAAAGGCTCTAGACGCAAATATTGGTGTGTGAGAGCTAATTCAATCAAGGAAACACTGCATGTTGGTGAAGGGCATATTGAAGAAGGATCAGCCGAGTGGTTCTTGTGGGAGAACAACTCCATTTGCCTCCCTAACTTCACACACCATCAGACTTCCTAGCAGCTCTCAAGGAAACTCAGTTTTCACACTCTATGCTCAGTGCCGTTTGAGTGCCTAGGACTGAAATGAAGCTTGGTGAGCATCCCACACAAACGAATGCTCCACATGCGGGTTTCACATGCCACCAACTCCACATTCACAGGCAACTTCAGCGCCACATCCGTTTTCAGATAGCCCTCAATGCAAAGGCTCGAGACGCAAATATTGGTGTGAGAGCTAATTCAATCAAGGAAACACTGCGTGTTGGTGAAGGGCATATTGAAGAAGGATCAGCCGAGTGGTTCTTGTGGGAGAACAACTCCATTTGCCTCACTGACTTTACACACCATCAGGCTTCCAAGCAGCTCTCAAGGAAACTCAGTTTTCACACTCTATGCTTAGTGCCCTTTGAGTGCATTATCTAGGAATGAACTTGGTAGAGCATCCCACACAAAACGAATGCTCCACATGCGGGGTTTAACATGCCACCAACTCCACATTCACAGGCAACTTCAGCGCCACAGCAGTTTTCAGATAGCCCTCAATGCAAAGGCTCTAGACGCAAATACTTGTGTGAGAGCTAATTCAATCAAGGAAACACTGCATGTTGGTGAAGGGCATATTGAAGAAGGATCAGCCGAGTGGTTCTTGTGGGAGAACAACTCCATTTGGCTCCCTAACTTCACACACCATTAGGTTTCCAAGCATCTCTCAAGGAAACTCAGTTTTCAAACTCTATGCTTAGTGCCCTTTGAGTGCCTAGGACTGAAATGAAGCTTGGTGAGCATCCCACACAAACGAATGCTCCACATGCGGGTTTCACATGCCACCAACTCCACATTCACAGGGCAACTTCAGCGCCACAGCCGTTTTCAGATAGCCCTCAATGCAAAGGCTCTAGACGCAAATACTTGTGTGAGAGCTAATTCAATCAAGGAAACACTGCATGTTGGTGAAGGGCATATTGAAGAAGGATCAGCCGAGTGGTTCTTGTGGGAGAACAACTCCATTTGGCTCACTAACTTCACACACCATCAGGCTTCCAAGCAGCTCTCAAGGAAACTCAGTTTTCACACTCTATGCTTAGTGCCCTTTGAGTGCATTATCTAGGAATGAACCTGGTAGAGCATCGCACACAAAATGAATGCTCCATATGTGGGTTTCACATGCCACCAACTCCACATTCACAGGCAACTTCAGCGCCACAGCCGTTTTCAGATAGCCCTCAATGCAAAGGCTCGAGACGCAAATATTGGTGTGAGAGCTAATTCAATCAAGGAAACACTGCATGTTGGTGAAGGGCATATTGAAGAAGGATCAGCCGAGTGGTTCTTGTGGGAGAACAACTCCATTTGGCTCACTAACTTCACACACCATCAGGTTTCCAAGCAGCTCTCAAGGAAACTCAGTTTTCACACTCTATGCTTAGTGCCCTTTGAGTGCCTAGGACTGAAATGAAGCTTGGTGAGCATCCCACACAAACGAATGCTCCACATGCGGGAGTCACATGCCACCAACTCCACATTCACAGGCAACTTCAGCGCCACAGCCGTTTTCAGATAGCCCTCAATGCAAAGGCTCTAGACGCAAATATTGGTATGAGAGCTAATTCAATCAAGGAAACACTGCATGTTGGTGAAGGGCATATTGAAGAAGGATCAGCCGAGTGGTTCTTGTGGGAGAACAACTCCATTTGGCTCACTAACTTTACACACCATCAGGCTTCCAAGCAGCTCTCAAGGAAACTCAGTTTTCACACTCTATGCTTAGTGCCCTTTGAGTGCATTATCTAGGAATGAACCTGGTAGAGCATCCCACACAAACGAATGCTCCACATGCGGGTTTCACATGCCACCAACTCCATATTCACAGGCAACTTCAGCGCCACAGACGTTTTCAGATAGCCCTCAATGCAAAGGATCGAGACGCAAATATTGGTGTGAGAGCTAATTCAATCAAGGAAACACTGCATGTTGGTGAAGGGCATATTGAAGAAGGATCAGGCGAGTGGTTCTTGTGGGAGAACAACTCCATTTGGCTCACTAACTTCACACACCATCAGGTTTCCAAGCAGCTCTCAAGGAAACTCAGTTTTCACACTCTATGCTCAGTGCCGTTTGAGTGCCTAGGCCTGAAATGAAGCTTGGTGAGCATCCCACACAAACGAATGCTCCACATGCGGGTTTCACATGCCACCAACTCCACATTCACAGGCAACTTCAGCGCCAAAGCCGTTTTCCCCTAGCCCCAAATGCAAAGGCTCGAGACGCAAATATTGGTATGAGAGCTAATTCAATCAAGGAAAACTGCATGTTGGTGACAGGCATATTGAAGAAGCATCAGCCGAGTGCTTCTTGAGGGAGAACAACTCCATTTGGCTCACCAACGTCACACACCATCAGGCTTACAAGCAGCTCTCAAGGAAACTCCGTTTTCACCCTTTATGCTAAATGCCTATTGAGCGCATTGGACTGAAATGAAGTTTGCTGAGTTTCGCACACAAACCAATGCTCCAGATGCGGGTTTCCCATGCCACCAACTCCACATTCAGAGACAACTTCAGCGCCAAAGCCGTTTTCCCCTAGCCCCAAATGCAAAGGTTCTGGAATCACATATTCGTCTCTGAGTATGATAGGTCAAGGCAACACTGCATGTTGGTGACGGGCATATTGAAGAAGCATGAGCCGAGTGCTTCTTGAGGGAAAACAACTCCATTTGGCTCACCAACGTCACACACCGTCAGGCTTACAAGCAGCTCTCAAGGAAACTCCGTTTTCACCCTTTATGCTAAATGCCCATTGAGCGCATTGGACTGAAATGAAGTTTGCTGAGTTTCGCACACAAACCAATGCTCCACATGCGGGTTTCACATGCTACCAACTCCACATTCAGAGACAACTTCAGCGCCACAGCCGTTTTCCCCTAGCCCCAAATGCAAAGGTTCTGGAATCACATATTCGTCTCTGAGTATGATAGGGTCAAGGCAACACTGCATGTTGGTGACGGGCATATTGAAGAAGCATCAGCCGAGTGCTTCTTGAGGGAACACAACTCCATTTGGCTCACCAACGTCACACACCATCAGGCTTACAAGCAGCTCTCAAGGAAACTCCGTTTTCACACTTTTATGCTAAATGCCCATTGAGCGCATTGGACTGAAATGAAGTTTGCTGAGTTTCGCACACAAACCAATGCTCCACATGCGGGTTTCACATGCTACCAACTCCACATTCAGAGACAACTTCAGCGCCAAAGCCGTTTTCCCCTAGCCCCTAATGCAAAGGTTCTGGAATCACATATTCGTCTCTGAGTATGATAGGTCAAGGCAACACTGCATGTTGGTGACGGGCATATTGAAGAAGCATCAGCCGAGTGCTTCTTGAGGGAAAACAACTCCATTTGGCTCACCAACATCACACACCGTCAGGCTTACAAGCAGCTCTCAAGGAAACTCCGTTTTCACCCTTTATGCTAAATGCCCATTGAGCGCATTGGACTGAAATGAAGTTTGCTGAGTTTCGCACACAAACCAATGCTCCACATGCGGGTTTCCCATGCTACCAACTCCACATTCAGAGACAACTTCAGCGCCAAAGCCGTTTTCCCCTAGCCCCAAATGCAAAGGTTCTGGAATCACATATTCGTCTCTGAGTATGATAGGTCAAGGCAACACTGCATGTTGGTGACGGGCATATTGAAGAAGCATCAGCCGAGTGCTTCTTGAGGGAGAACAACTCCATTTGGCTCACCAACGTCACACACCGTCAGGCTTACAAGCAGCTCTCAAGGAAACTCCGTTTTCACCCTTTATGCTAAATGCCCATTGAGCGCATTGGACTGAAATGAAGTTTGCTGAGTTTCGCACACAAACCAATGCTCCACATGCGGGTTTCACATGCTACCAACTCCACATTCAGAGACAACTTCAGCGCCAAAACCGTTTTCCCCTAGCCTCAAATGCAAAGGTTCTGGAATCACATATTCGTCTCTGAGTATGATAGGTCAAGGCAACACTGCATGTTGGTGACGGGCACATTGAAGAAGCATCAGCCGAGTGCTTCTTGAGGTAAAACAACTCCATTTGGCTCACCAACGTCACACACCGTCAGGCTTACAAGCAGCTCTCAAGGAAACTCCGTTTTCACCCTTTATGCTAAATGCCCATTGAGCGCATTGGACTGAAATGAAGTTTGCTGAGTTTCGCACACAAACCAATGCTCCACATGCGGGTTTCACATGCTACCAACTCCACATTCAGAGACAACTTCAGCGCCAAAGCCGTTTTCCCCTAGCCCCAAATGCAAAGGTTCTGGAATCACATATTCGTCTCTGAGTATGATAGGTCAAGGCAACACTGCATGTTGGTGACGGGCATATTGAAAGAAGCATCAGCCGAGTGCTTCTTGAGGGAACACAACTCCATTTGGCTCACCAACGTCACACACCGTCAGGCTTACAAGCAGCTCTCAAGGAAACTCCGTTTTCACCCTTTATGCTAAATGCCCATTGAGCGCATTGGACTGAAATGAAGTTTGCTGAGTTTCGCACACAAACCAATGCTCCACATGCGGGTTTCACATGCTACCCAACTCCACATTCAGAGACAACTTCAGCGCCAAAGCCGTTTTTCCCCTGGCCCCAAATGCAAAGGTTCTGGAATCACATATTCGTCTCTGAGTATGATAGGTCAAGGCAACACTGCATGTTGGTGACGGGCACATTTGAAGAAGCATCAGCCGAGTGCTTCTTGAGGTAAAACAACTCCATTTGGCTCACCAACGTCACACACCGTCAGGCTTACAAGCAGCTCGCAAGGAAACTCCCTTTTCACCCTTTATGCTAAATGCCCATTGAGCGCATTGGACTGAAATGAAGTTTGCTGAGTTTCGCACACAAACCAATGCTCCACATGCGGGTTTCACATGCTACCAACTCCACATTCAGAGACAACTTCAGCGCCAAAGCCGTTTTCCCCTGGCCCCAAATGCAAAGGTTCTGGAATCACATATTCGTCTCTGAGTATGATAGGTCAAGGCAACACTGCATGTTGGTGACGGGCACATTGAAGAAGCATCAGCCGAGTGCTTCTTGAGGGAAAACAACTCCATTTGGCTCACCAACATCACACACCGTCAGGCTTACAAGCAGCTCTCAAGGAAACTCCGTTTTCACCCTTTATGCTAAATGCCCATTGAGCGCATTGGACTGAAATGAAGTTTGCTGAGTTTTCGCACACAAACCAATGCTCCACATGCGGGTTTTCCCATGCTACCAACTCCACATTCAGAGACAACTTCAGCGCCAAAGCCGTTTTCCCCTAGCCCCAAATGCAAAGGTTCTGGAATCACATATTCGTCTCTGAGTATGATAGGTCAAGGCAACACTGCATGTTGGTGACGGGCATATTGAAGAAGCATCAGCCGAGTGCTTCTTGAGGGAGAACAACTCCATTTGGCTCACCAACGTCACACACCGTCAGGCTTACAAGCAGCTCTCAAGGAAACTCCGTTTTCACCCTTTATGCTAAATGCCCATTGAGCGCATTGGACTGAAATGAAGTTTGCTGAGTTTCGCACACAAACCAATGCTCCACATGCGGGTTTCACATGCTACCAACTCCACATTCAGAGACAACTTCAGCGCCAAAACCGTTTTCCCCTAGCCTCAAATGCAAAGGTTCTGGAATCACATATTCGTCTCTGAGTATGATAGGTCAAGGCAACACTGCATGTTGGTGACGGGCACATTGAAGAAGCATCAGCCGAGTTGCTTCTTGAGGTAAAACAACTCCATTTGGCTCACCAACGTCACACACCGTCAGGCTTACAAGCAGCTCGCAAGGAAACTCCGTTTTCACCCTTTATGCTAAATGCCCATTGAGCGCATTGGACTGAAATGAAGTTTGCTGAGTTTCGCACACAAACCAATGCTCCACATGCGGGTTTCACATGCTACCAACTCCACATTCAGAGACAACTTCAGCGCCAAAGCCGTTTTCCCCTAGCCCCAAATGCAAAGGTTCTGGAATCACATATTCGTCTCTGAGTATGATAGGTCAAGGCAACACTGCATGTTGGTGACGGGGCATATTGAAGAAGCATCAGCCGAGTGCTTCTTGAGGGAACACAACTCCATTTGGCTCACCAACGTCACACACCCGTCAGGCTTACAAGCAGCTCTCAAGGAAACTCCGTTTTCACCCTTTATGCTAAATGCCCATTGAGCGCATTGGACTGAAATGAAGTTTGCTGAGTTTCGCACACAAACCAATGCTCCACATGCGGGTTTCACATGCTACCAACTCCACATTCAGAGACAACTTCAGCGCCAAAGCCGTTTTCCCCTGGCCCCAAATGCAAAGGTTCTGGAATCACATATTCGTCTCTGAGTATGATAGGTCAAGGCAACACTGCATGTTGGTGACGGGCACATTGAAGAAGCATCAGCCGAGTGCTTCTTGAGGGAAAACAACTCCATTTGGCTCACCAACGTCACACACCGTCAGGCTTACAAGCAGCTCTCAAGGAAACTCCGTTTTCACCCTTTATGCTAAATGCCCATTGAGCGCATTGGACTGAAATGAAGTTTGCTGAGTTTCGCACACAAACCAATGCTCCACATGCGGGTTTCACATGCTACCAACTCCACATTCAGAGACAACTTCAGCGCCAAAACCGTTTTCCCCTAGCCTCAAATGCAAAGGTTCTGGAATCACATATTCGTCTCTGAGTATGATAGGTCAAGGCAACACTGCATGTTGGTGACGGGCACATTGAAGAAGCATCAGCCGAGTGCTTCTTGAGGTAAAACAACTCCATTTGGCTCACCAACGTCACACACCGTCAGGCTTACAAGCAGCTCGCAAGGAAACTCCCTTTTCACCCTTTATGCTAAATGCGCCATTGAGCGCATTGGACTGAAATGAAGTTTGCTGAGTTTCGCACACAAACCAATGCTCCACATGCGGGTTTCACATGCTACCAACTCCACATTCAGAGACAACTTCAGCGCCAAAGCCGTTTTCCCCTAGCCCCAAATGCAAAGGTTCTGGAATCACATATTCGTCTCTGAGTATGATAGGTCAAGGCAACACTGCATGTTGGTGACGGGCACATTGAAGAAGCATCAGCCGAGTGCTTCTTGAGGTAAAACAACTCCATTTGGCTCACCAACGTCACACACCGTCAGGCTTACAAGCAGCTCTCAAGGAAACTCCGTTTTCACCCTTTATGCTAAATGCCCATTGAGCGCATTGGACTGAAATGAAGTTTGCTGAGTTTCGCACACAAACCAATGCTCCACATGCGGGTTTCACATGCTACCAACTCCACATTCAGAGACAACTTCAGCGCCAAAGCCGTTTTCCCCTAGCCCCAAATGCAAAGGTTCTGGAATCACATATTCGTCTCTGAGTATGATAGGTCAAGGCAACACTGCATGTTGGTGACGGGCATATTGAAGAAGCATCAGCCGAGTGCTTCTTGAGGGAACACAACTCCATTTGGCTCACCAACGTCACACACCGTCAGGCTTACAAGCAGCTCTCAAGGAAACTCCGTTTTCACCCTTTATGCTAAATGCCCATTGAGCGCATTGGACTGAAATGAAGTTTGCTGAGTTTCGCACACAAACCAATGCTCCACATGCGGGTTTCACATGCTACCAACTCCACATTCAGAGACAACTTCAGCGCCAAAGCCGTTTTCCCCTGGCCCCAAATGCAAAGGTTCTGGAATCACATATTCGTCTCTGAGTATGATAGGTCAAGGCAACACTGCATGTTGGTGACGGGCACATTGAAGAAGCATCAGCCGAGTGCTTCTTGAGGGAAAACAACTCCATTTGGCTCACCAACGTCACACACCGTCAGGCTTACAAGCAGCTCTCAAGGAAACTCCGTTTTCACCCTTTATGCTAAATGCCCATTGAGCGCATTGGACTGAAATGAAGTTTGCTGAGTTTCGCACACAAACCAATGCTCCACATGCGGGTTTCACATGCTACCAACTCCACATTCAGAGACAATTTCAGCGCCAAAGCCGTTTTCCCCTAGCCCCAAATGCAAAGGTTCTGGAATCACATATTCGTCTCTGAGTATGATAGGTCAAGGCAACACTGCATGTTGGTGACGGGCATATTGAAGAAGCATCAGCCGAGTGCTTCTTGAGGGAAAACAACTCCATTTGGCTCACCAACATCACACACCGTCAGGCTTACAAGCAGCTCTCAAGGAAACTCCGTTTTCACCCTTTATGCTAAATGCCCATTGAGCGCATTGGACTGAAATGAAGTTTGCTGAGTTTCACACACAAACCAATGCTCCACATGCGGGTTTCACATGCTACCAACTCCACATTCAGAGACAACTTCAGCGCCAAAGCCGTTTTCCCCTAGCCCCAAATGCAAAGGTTCTGGAATCACATATTCGTCTCTGAGTATGATAGGTCAAGGCAACACTGCATGTTGGTGACGGGCATATTGAAGAAGCATCAGCCGAGTGCTTCTTGAGGGAAAACAACTCCATTTGGCTCACCAACGTCACACACCATCAGGCTTACAAGCAGCTCTCAAGGAAACTCCCTTTTCACCCTTTATGCTAAATGCCCATTGAGCGCATTGGACTGAAATGAAGTTTGCTGAGTTTCGCACACAAACCAATGCTCCACATGCGGATTTCACATGCTACCAACTCCACATTCAGAGACAACTTCAGCGCCACAACCGTTTTCCCCTAGCCCCAAATGCAAAGGTTCTGGAATCACATATTCGTCTCTGAGTATGATAGGTCAAGGCAACACTGCATGTTGGTGACGGGGCATATTGAAGAAGCATCAGCCGAAGTGCTTCTTGAGGGAGAACAACTCCATTTGGCTCACCAACGTCACACACCGTCAGGCTTACAAGCAGCTCTCAAGGAAACTCCGTTTTCACCCTTTATGCTAAATGCCCATTGAGCGCATTGGACTGAAATGAAGTTTGCTGAGTTTCGCACACAAACCAATGCTCCACATGCGGGTTTCACATGCTACCAACTCCACATTCAGAGACAACTTCAGCGCCAAAACCGTTTTCCCCTAGCCTCAAATGCAAAGGTTCTGGAATCACATATTCGTCTCTGAGTATGATAGGTCAAGGCAACACTGCATGTTGGTGACGGGCACATTGAAGAAGGCATCAGCCGAGTGGCTTCTTGAGGTAGAAACAACTCCATTTGGCTCACCTAACGTCACACACCGTCAGGCTTACAAGCAGCTCTCAAGGAAACTCCGTTTTCACCCTTTATGCTTAAGTGCCCATTGAGTCGCATTGGACTGAAATGAAGTTTGCTGAGTTCATCGCACACAAACCAATGCTCCACATGCGGGTTTCACATGCACCAACTCCACATTCAAGACAACTTCAGCGCCACAGCCGTTTTCCGCTAGCCCCAAATGCAAAGGTTCTGGAATCACATATTCGTCTCTGAGTATGATAGGTCAAGGCAACACTGCATGTTGGTGACGGGCATATTGAAGACGCATCAGCCGAGTGCTTCTTGAGGGAGAACAACTCCATTTGGCTCACCAACGTCACACACCGTCAGGCTTACAAGCAGCTCTCAAGGAAACTCCGTTTTCACCCTTTATGCTAAATGCCCATTGAGCACATTGGACTGAAATGAAGTTTGCTGAGTTTCGCACACAAACCAATGCTCCACATGCGGGTTTCACATGCTACCAACTCCACATTCAGAGACAACTTCAGCGCCAAAGCCATTTTCCCCTAGCCCCAAATGCAAAGGTTTCTGGAATCACATATTCGTCTCTAAGTATGATAGGTCAAGGCAACACTGCATGTTGGTGACGGGCATATTGAAGAAGCATCAGCCGAGTGCTTCTTGAGGGAGAACAACTCCATTTGGCTCACCAACGTCACACACCGTCAGGCTTACAAGCAGCTCGCAAGGAAACTCCGTTTTCACCCTTTATGCTAAATGCCCATTGAGCGCATTGGACTGAAATGAAGTTTGCTGAGTTTCGCACACAAACCAATGCTCCACATGCGGGTTTCACATGCTACCAACCTCCACATTCAGAGACAACTTCAGCGCCAAAGCCGTTTTCCCCTAGCCCAAATGCAAAGGTTCTGGAATCACATATTCGTCTCTGAGTATGATAGGTCAAGGCAACACTGCATGTTGGTGACGGGCACATGGAAGAAGCATCAGCCGAGTGCTTCTTGAGGTAAAAACAACTCCATTTGGCTCACCAACGTCACACACCGTCAGGCTTACAAGCAGCTCTCAAGGAAACTCCGTTTTCACCCTTTATGCTAAATGCCCATTGAGCACATTGGACTGAAATGAAGTTTGCTGAGTTTCGCACACAAACCAATGCTCCACATGCGGGTTTCACATGCTACCAACTCCACATTCAGAGACAACTTCAGCGCCAAAGCCGTTTTCCCTAGCCCCAAATGCAAACATTCTGGAATCACATATTCGTCTA
>NW_026698310.1:0-29121 GCF_030435755.1 Ochotona princeps
GGTTCATTCCTAGATAATACACTCAAAGGGCACTAAGCATAGAGTGTGAAAACTGAGTTTCCTTGAGAGCTGCTTGGAAGCCTGATGGTGTGTGAAGTTAGTGAGCCAAATGGAGTTGTTCTCCCACAAGAACCACTCGGCTGATCCTTCTTCAATATGCCCTTCACCAACATGCATTGTTTCCTTGATTGAATTAGCTCTCACACCAATATTTGCGTCTAGAGCCTTTGCATTGAGGGCTATGTGAAAACGGCTGTGGCGCTGAAGTTGCCTGTGAATGTGGAGTTGGTGGCATGTGAAACCGCATGTGGAGCCTTGGTTTGTGTGGGATGCTCTACCAGGTTCATTCCTAGATAATGCACTCAAAGGGCACTAAGCATAGAGTGTGAAAACTGAGTTTCCTTGAGAGCTGCTTGGAAGCCTGATGGTGTGTGAAGTTAGTGAGCCAAATAGAGTTGTTCTCCCACAAGAACCACTCAGCTGATCCTTCTTCAATATGCCCTTCACCAACATGCAGTGTTTCCTTGATTGAATTAGCTCTCACACCAATATTTGCGTCTAGAGCCTTTGCATTGAGGACTATCTGAAAACGGCTGTGGCGCTGAAGTTGCCTGTGAATGTGGAGTTGGTGGCATGTGAAACCCGCATGTGGAGCATTCGTTTGTGTGGGATGCTCACCAAGCTTCATTTCAGTCCTAGATAATGCACTCAAAGGGCACTAAGCATAGAGTGTGAAAACTGAGTTTCCTTGAGAGCTGCTTGGAAGCCTGATGGTGTGTGAAGTTAGTGAGCCAAATGGAGTTGTTCTCCCACAAGAACCACTCGGCTGATCCTTCTTCAATATGCCCTTCACCAACATGCAGTGTTTCCTTGATTGAATTAGCTCTCACACCAATATTTGCGTCTAGAGCCTTTGCAGTGCGGGCCATGTGAAAACGGCTGTGGCGCTGAAGTTGCCTGTGAATGTGGAGTTGATGGCATGTGAAACCCGCATGTGGAGCATTCGTTTGTGTGGGATGCTCTACCAGGTTCATTCCTAATTAATGCACTCAAAGGGCACTAAGCAAAGAGTGTGAAAACTGAGTTTCCTTGAGAGCTGCTTGGAAGCCTGATGGTGTGTGAAGTTAGTGAGCCAAATGGAGTTGTTCTCCCACAAGAACCACTCGGCTGATCCTTCTTCAATATGCCCTTCACCAACATGCAGTGTTTCCTTGATTGAATTAGCTCTCACACCAATATTTGCGTCTAGAGCCTTTGCATTGAGGGCTATGTGAAAACGGCTGTGGCGCTGAAGTTGCCTGTGAATGTGGAGTTGGTGGCATGTGAAACCCGCATGTGGAGCATTCGTTTGTGTGGGATGCTCACCAAGCTTCATTTCAGTCCTAGATAATGCACTCAAAGGGCACTAAGCATAGAGTGTGAAAACTGAGTTTCCTTGAGAGCTGCTTGAAGCCTGATGGTGTGTGAAGTTAGTGAGCCAAATGGAGTTGTTCTCCCACAAGAACCACTCGGCTGATCCTTCTTCAATATGCCCTTCACCAACATGCAGTGTTTCCTTGATTGAATTAGCTCTCAGACCAATATTTGCGTCTAGAGCCTTTGCATTGCAGGCTATGTGAAAACGGCTGTAGCGCTGAAGTTGCCTGTGAATGTGGAGTTGGTGGCATGTGAAACCCGCATGTGGAGCATTTCGTTTGTATGGGATGCTCTACCAGGTTCATTCCTAGATAATGCACTCAAAGGGCACTAAGCATAGAGTGTGAAAACTGAGTTTCCTTGAGAGCTGCTTGGAAGCCTGATGGTGTGTGAAGTTAGTGAGCCAAATGGAGTTGTTCTCCCACAAGAACCACTCGGCTGATCCTTCTTCAATATGCCCTTCAATAACATGCAGTGTTTCCTTGATTGAATTAGCTCTCACACCAATATTTGCGTCTAGAGCCTTTGCATTGAGGGCTATGTGAAAACGGCTGTGGCGCTGAAGTTGCATGTGAATGTGGAGTTGGTGGCATGTGAAACCTGCATGTGGAGCATTCGTTTGTGTGGGATGCTCACCAAGCTTCATTTCAGTCCTAGATAATGCACTCAAAGGGCACTAAGCATAGAGTGTGAAAACTGAGTTTCCTTGAGAGCTGCTTGGAAGCCTGATGGTGTGTGAAGTTAGTGAGCCAAATGGAGTTGTTCTCCCACAAGAACCACTCGGCTGATCCTTCTTCAATATGCCCTTCACCAACATGCAGTGTTTCCTTGATAGAATTAGCTCTCAGACCAATATTTGCGTCTAGAGCCTTTGCATTGCAGGCTATGTGAAAACGGCTGTAGCGCTGAAGTTGCCTGTGAATGTGGAGATGGTGGCATGTGAAACCCGCATGTGGAGCATTCGTTTGTATGGGATGCTCTACCAGGTTTATTCCTAGATAATGCACTCAAAGGGCACTAAGCATAGAGTGTGAAAACTGAGTTTCCTTGAGAGCTGCTTGGAAGCCTGATGGTGTGTGAAGTTAGTGAGCCAAATGGAGTTGTTCTCCCACAAGAACCACTCGGCTGATCCTTCTTCAATATGCCCTTCACCAACATGCAGTGTTTCCTTGATTGAATTAGCTCTCACACCAAATATTTGCGTCTAGAGCCTTTGCATTGAGGGTTATGTGAAAACGGCTGTGGCGCTGAAGTTGCCTGTGAATGTGGAGTTGGTGGCATGTGAAACCCGCACGTGGAGCATTCGTTTGTGTGGGATGCTCACCAAGCTTCACTTCAGTCCTAGGCACTCAAAGGGCACTAAGTATAGAGTGTGAAAACTGAGTTCCTCGCCCCTTGAGAGCTGCTTGGAAGCCTGATGGTGTGTGAAGTTAGTGAGCCAAATGGAGTTGTTCTCCCCACAAGAACCACTCGGCTGATCCTTCTTCAATATGCCCTTCACCAACATGCAGTGTTTCCTTGATTGAATTAGCTCTCACACCAATATTTGCGTCTAGAGCCTTTGCATTGAGGACTATCTGAAAACGGCTGTGGCGCTGAAGTTGCCTGTGAATGTGGAGTTGGTGGCATGTGAAACCGCATGTGGAGCCTTGGTTTGTGTGGGATGCTCTACCAGGTTCATTCCTAGATAATGCACTCAAAGGGCACTAAGCATAGAGTGTGAAAACTGAGTTTCCTTGAGAGCTGCTTGGAAGCCTGATGGTGTGTGAAGTTAGTGAGCCAAATAGAGTTGTTCTCCCACAAGAACCACTCAGCTGATCCTTCTTCAATATGCCCTTCACCAACATGCAGTGTTTCCTTGATTGAATTAGCTCTCACACCAATATTTGCGTCTAGAGCCTTTGCATTGAGGACTATCTGAAAACGGCTGTGGCGCTGAAGTTGCCTGTGAATGTGGAGTTGGTGGCATGTGAAACCCGCATGTGGAGCATTCGTTTGTGTGGGATGCTCACCAAGCTTCATTTCAGTCCTAGATAATGCACTCAAAGGGCACTAAGCATAGAGTGTGAAAACTGAGTTTCCTTGAGAGCTGCTTGGAAGCCTGATGGTGTGTGAAGTTAGTGAGCCAAATGGAGTTGTTCTCCCACAAGAACCACTCGGCTGATCCTTCTTCAATATGCCCTTCACCAACATGCAGTGTTTCCTTGATTGAATTAGCTCTCACACCAATATTTGCGTCTAGAGCCTTTGCAGTGCGGGCCATGTGAAAACGGCTGTGGCGCTGAAGTTGCCTGTGAATGTGGAGTTGATGGCATGTGAAACCCGCATGTGGAGCATTCGTTTGTGTGGGATGCTCTACCAGGTTCATTCCTAATTAATGCACTCAAAGGGCACTAAGCAAAGAGTGTGAAAACTGAGTTTCCTTGAGAGCTGCTTGGAAGCCTGATGGTGTGTGAAGTTAGTGAGCCAAATGGAGTTGTTCTCCCACAAGAACCACTCGGCTGATCCTTCTTCAATATGCCCTTCACCAACATGCAGTGTTTCCTTGATTGAATTAGCTCTCACACCAATATTTGCGTCTAGAGCCTTTGCATTGAGGGCTATGTGAAAACGGCTGTGGCGCTGAAGTTGCCTGTGAATGTGGAGTTGGTGGCATGTGAAACCCGCATGTGGAGCATTCGTTTGTGTGGGATGCTCACCAAGCTTCATTTCAGTCCTAGATAATGCACTCAAAGGGCACTAAGCATAGAGTGTGAAAACTGAGTTTCCTTGAGAGCTGCTTGGAAGCCTGATGGTGTGTGAAGTTAGTGAGCCAAATGGAGTTGTTCTCCCACAAGAACCACTCGGCTGATCCTTCTTCAATATGCCCTTCACCAACATGCAGTGTTTCCTTGATTGAATTAGCTCTCAGACCAATATTTGCGTCTAGAGCCTTTGCATTGCAGGCTATGTGAAAACGGCTGTAGCGCTGAAGTTGCCTGTGAATGTGGAGTTGGTGGCATGTGAAACCCGCATGTGGAGCATTCGTTTGTATGGGATGCTCTACCAGGTTCATTCCTAGATAATGCACTCAAAGGGCACTAAGCATAGAGTGTGAAAACTGAGTTTCCTTGAGAGCTGCTTGGAAGCCTGATGGTGTGTGAAGTTAGTGAGCCAAATGGAGTTGTTCTCCCACAAGAACCACTCGGCTGATCCTTCTTCAATATGCCCTTCACCAACATGCAGTGTTTCCTTGATTGAATTAGCTCTCACACCAATATTTGCGTCTAGAGCCTTTGCATTGAGGGCTATGTGAAAACGGCTGTGGCGCTGAAGTTGCCTGTGAATGTGGAGTTGGTGGCATGTGAAACCTGCATGTGGAGCATTCGTTTGTGTGGGATGCTCACCAAGCTTCATTTCAGTCCTAGATAATGCACTCAAAGGGCACTAAGCATAGAGTGTGAAAACTGAGTTTCCTTGAGAGCTGCTTGGAAGCCTGATGGTGTGTGAAGTTAGTGAGCCAAATGGAGTTGTTCTCCCACAAGAACCACTCGGCTGATCCTTCTTCAATATGCCCTTCACCAACATGCAGTGTTTCCTTGATAGAATTAGCTCTCAGACCAATATTTGCGTCTAGAGCCTTGTTGCATTGCAGGCTATGTGAAAACGGCTGTAGCGCTGAAGTTGCCTGTGAATGTGGAGATGGTGGCATGTGAAACCCGCATGTGGAGCATTCGTTTGTATGGGATGCTCTACCAGGTTTATTCCTAGATAATGCACTCAAAGGGCACTAAGGCATAGAGTGTGAAAACTGAGTTTCCTTGAGAGCTGCTTGGAAGCCTGATGGTGTGTGAAGTTAGTGAGCCAAATGGAGTTGTTCTCCCACAAGAACCACTCGGCTGATCCTTCTTCAATATGCCCTTCACCAACATGCAGTGTTTCCTTGATTGAATTAGCTCTCACACCAATATTTGCGTCTAGAGCCTTTGCATTGAGGGTTATGTGAAAACGGCTGTGGCGCTGAAGTTGCCTGTGAATGTGGAGTTGGTGGCATGTGAAACCCGCACGTGGAGCATTCGTTTGTGTGGGATGCTCACCAAGCTTCACTTCAGTCCTAGGCACTCAAAGGGCACTAAGTATAGAGTGTGAAAACAGAGTTTCCTTGAGAGCTGCTTGGAAGCCTGATGGTGTGTGAAGTTAGTGAGCCAAATGGAGTTGTTCTCCCACAAGAACCACTCGGCTGATCCTTCTTCAATATGCCCTTCACCAACATGCAGTGTTTCCTTGATTGAATTAGCTCTCACACCAATATTTGCGTCTAGAGCCTTTGCATTGAGGACTATCTGAAAACGGCTGTGGCGCTGAAGTTGCCTGTGAATGTGGAGTTGGTGGCATGTGAAACCCGCATGTGGAGCATTCGTTTGTGTGGGATGCTCTACCAGGTTCATTCCTAGATAATGCACTCAATGGGCACTAAGCATAGAGTGTGAAAACTGAGTTTCCTTGAGAGCTGTTTGGAAGCCTGATGGTGTGTGAAGTTAGTGAGCCAAATGGAGTTGTTCTCCCACAAGAACCACTCGGCTGATCCTTCTTCAATATGCCCTTCACCAACATGCAGTGTTTCCTTGATTGAATTAGCTCTCACACCAATATTTGCGTCTAGAGCCTTTGCATTGAGGGTTATCTGAAAACGGCTGTGGCGCTGAAGTTGCCTGTGAATGTGGAGTTGGTGGCATGTGAAACCCGCATGTGGAGCATTCGTTTGTGTGGGATGCTCACCAAGCTTCATTTCAGTCCTAGGCACTCAAAGGGCACTAAGCATAGAGTGTGAAAACTGAGTTTCCTTGAGAGCTGCTTGGAAGCCTGATGGTGTGTGAAGTTAGTGAGCCAAATGGAGTTGTTCTCCCACAAGAACCACTCGGCTGATCCTTCTTCAATATGCCCTTCACCAACATGCAGTGTTTCCTTGATTGAATTAGCTCTCACACCAATATTTGCGTCTAGAGCCTTTGCATTGAGGGCTATCTGAAAACGGCTGTGGCGCTGAAGTTGCCTGTGAATGTGGAGTTGGTGGCATGTGAAACCCGCATGTGGAGCATTCGTTTGTGTGGGATGCTCTACCAGGTTCATTCCTAGATAATGCACTCAAAGGGCACTAAGCATAGAGTGTGAAAACTGAGTTTCCTTGAGAGCTGCTTGGAAGCCTGATGCTGTGTGAAGTTAGTGAGCCAAATGGAGTTGTTCTGCCACAAGAACCACTCGGCTGATCCTTCTTCAATATGCCCTTCACCAACATGCAGTGTTTCCTTGATTGAATTAGCTCTCACACCAATATTTGCGTCTAGAGCCTTTGCATTGAGGGCTATGTGAAAACGGCTGTGGCGCTGAAGTTGCCTGTGAATGTGGAGTTGGTGGCATGTGAAACCCGCATGTGGAGCATTCGTTTGTGTGGGATGCTCACCAAGCTTCATTTCAGTCCTAGGCACTCAAAGGGCACTAAGCATAGAGTGTGAAAACTGAGTTTCCTTGAGAGCTGCTTGGAAGCCTGATGGTGTGTGAAGTTAGTGAGCCAAATGGAGTTGTTCTCCCACAAGAACCACTCGGCTGATCCTTCTTCAATATGCCCTTCACCAACATGCAGTGTTTCCTTGATTGAATTAGCTCTCACACCAATATTTGCGTCTAGAGCCTTTGCATTGCGGGCTATGTGAAAACGGCTGTGGCGCTGAAGTTGCCTGTGAATGTGGATTGGTGGCATTTGAAACCCGCATGTGGAGCATTCGTTTGTGTGGGATGCTCACCAAACTTCATTTCAGCCCTAGACACTCAAAGGGCACTAAGCATAGAGTGTGAAAACTGAGTTTCCTTGAGAGCTGCTTGGAAGCCTGATGGTGTGTGAAGTTAGTGAGCCAAATGGAGTTGTTCTCCCACAAGAACCACTCGGCTGATCCTTCTTCAATATGCCCTTCACCAACATGCAGTGTTTCCTTGATTGAATTAGCTCTCACACCAATATTTGCGTCTAGAGCCTTTACATTGCTCGCTATCTGAAAACGGCTGTGGCGCTGAAGTTGCCTGTGAATGTGGAGTTGGTGGCATGTGAAACCCGGATGTGGAGCATTCGTTTGTGTGGGATGCTCTACCAGGTTTATTCCTAGATAATGCACTCAAAGGGCACTAAGCATAGAGTGTGAAAACTGAGTTTCCTTGAGAGCTGCTTGGAAGCCTGATGGTGTGTGAATTTAGTGAGCCAAATGGAGTTGTTCTCCCACAAGAACCACTCGGCTGATCCTTCCTCAATATGCCCTTCACCAACATGCAGTGTTTCCTTGATTGAATTAGCTCTCACACCAATATTTGCGTCTAGAGCCTTTGCATTGCGGGCTATGTGAAAACGGCTGTGGCGCTGAAGTTGCCTGTGAATGTGGAGTTGGTGGCATGTGAAACCCGCATGTGGAGCATTCATTTGTGTGGGATGCTCTACCAGGTTCATTCCTAGATAATGCACTCAAAGGGCACTAAGCATAGAGTGTGAAAACTGAGTTTCCTTGAGAGCTGCTTGGAAGCCTGATGGTGTGTGAAATTAGTGAGCCAAATGAAGTTGTTCTCCCACAAGAACCACTCGGCTGATCCTTCTTCAATATGCCCTTCACCAACATGCAGTGTTTCCTTGATTGAATTAGCTCTCACACCAATATTTGCATCTAGAGCCTTTGCATTGCGGGCTATGTGAAAACGGCTGTGGCGCTGAAGTTGCCTGTGAATGTGGAGTTGATGGCATGTGAAACCCGCATGTGGAGCATTCGTTTGTGTGGGATGCTCACCAAACTTCATTTCAGCCCTAGACACTCAAAGGGCACTAAGCATAGAGTGTGAAAACTGGGTTTCCTTGAGAGCTGCTTGGAAGCCTGATGGTGTGTGAAGTTAGTGAGCCAAATGGAGTTGTTCTGCCACAAGAACCACTCGGCTGATCCTTCTTCAATATGCCCTTCACCAACATGCAGTGTTTCCTTGATTGAATTAGCTCTCACACCAATATTTGCGTCTAGAGCCTTTACATTGAGGACTATCTGAAAACGGCTGTGGCGCTGAAGTTGCCTGTGAATGTGGAGTTGGTGGCATGTGAAACCCGCATGTGGAGCATTCGTTTGTGTGGGATGCTCTACCAGGTTCATTCCTAGATAATGCACTCAAAGGGCACTAAGCATAGAGTGTGAAAACTGAGTTTCCTTGAGAGCTGCTTGGAAGCCTGATGGTATGTGAAGTTAGTGAGCCAAATGGAGTTGTTCTCCCACAAGAACCACTCGGCTGATCCTTCTTCAATATGCCCTTCACCAACATGCAGTGTTTCCTTGATTGAATTAGCTCTCACACCAATATTTGCGTCTAGAGCCTTTGCATTGAGGGTTATCTGAAAACGGCTGTGGCGCTGAAGTTGCCTGTGAATGTGGAGTTGGTGGCATGTGAAACCCGCATGTGGAGCATTCGTTTGTGTGGGATGCTCACCAAACTTCATTTCAGCCCTAGACACTCAAAGGGCACTAAGCATAGAGTGTGAAAACTGAGTTTCCTTGAGAGCTGCTTGGAAGCCTGATGGTGTGTGAAGTTAGTGAGCCAAATGGAGTTGTTCTCCCACAAGAACCACTCGGCTGATCCTTCTTCAATATGCCCTTCACCAACATGCAGTGTTTCCTTGATTGAATTAGCTCTCACACCAATATTTGCGTCTAGAGCCTTTACATTGCTCGCTATCTGAAAACGGCTGTGGCGCTGAAGTTGCCTGTGAATGTGGAGTTGGTGGCATGTGAAACCCGGATGTGGAGCATTCGTTTGTGTGGGATGCTCTACCAGGTTTATTCCTAGATAATGCACTCAAAGGGCACTAAGCATAGAGTGTGAAAACTGAGTTTCCTTGAGAGCTGCTTGGAAGCCTGATGGGTGTGTGAATTTAGTGAGCCAAATGGAGTTGTTCTCCCACAAGAACCACTCGGCTGATCCTTCCTCAATATGCCCTTCACCAACATGCAGTGTTTCCTTGATTGAATTAGCTCTCACACCAATATTTGCGTCTAGAGCCTTTGCATTGCGGGCTATGTGAAAACGGCTGTGGCGCTGAAGTTGCCTGTGAATGTGGAGTTGGTGGCATGTGAAACCCGCATGTGGAGCATTCATTTGTGTGGGATGCTCTACCAGGTTCATTCCTAGATAATGCACTCAAAGGGCACTAAGCATAGAGTGTGAAAACTGAGTTTCCTTGAGAGCTGCTTGGAAGCCTGATGGTGTGTGAAATTAGTGAGCCAAATGAAGTTGTTCTCCCACAAGAACCACTCGGCTGATCCTTCTTCAATATGCCCTTCACCAACATGCAGTGTTTCCTTGATTGAATTAGCTCTCACACCAATATTTGCATCTAGAGCCTTTGCATTGCGGGCTATGTGAAAACGGCTGTGGCGCTGAAGTTGCCTGTGAATGTGGAGTTGATGGCATGTGAAACCCGCATGTGGAGCATTCGTTTGTGTGGGATGCTCACCAAACTTCATTTCAGCCCTAGACACTCAAAGGGCACTAAGCATAGAGTGTGAAAACTGGGTTTCCTTGAGAGCTGCTTGGAAGCCTGATGGTGTGTGAAGTTAGTGAGCCAAATGGAGTTGTTCTGCCACAAGAACCACTCGGCTGATCCTTCTTCAATATGCCCTTCACCAACATGCAGTGTTTCCTTGATTGAATTAGCTCTCACACCAATATTTGCGTCTAGAGCCTTTACATTGAGGACTATCTGAAAACGGCTGTGGCGCTGAAGTTGCCTGTGAATGTGGAGTTGGTGGCATGTGAAACCCGCATGTGGAGCATTCGTTTGTGTGGGATGCTCTACCAGGTTCATTCCTAGATAATGCACTCAAAGGGCACTAAGCATAGAGTGTGAAAACTGAGTTTCCTTGAGAGCTGCTTGGAAGCCTGATGGTATGTGAAGTTAGTGAGCCAAATGGAGTTGTTCTCCCACAAGAACCACTCGGCTGATCCTTCTTCAATATGCCCTTCACCAACATGCAGTGTTTCCTTGATTGAATTAGCTCTCACACCAATATTTGTGTCTAGAGCCTTTGCATTGAGGGTTATCTGAAAACGGCTGTGGCGCTGAAGTTGCCTGTGAATGTGGAGTTGGTGGCATGTGAAACCCGCATGTGGAGCATTCATTTGTGTGGGATGCCCACCAAGCTTCATTTCAGTCCTAGGCACTCAAAGGGCACTAAGCATAGAGTGTGAAAACTGAGTTTCCTTGAGAGCTGCTTGGAAGCCTGATGGTGTGTGAAGTTAGTGAGCCAAATGGAGTTGTTCTCACACAAGAACCACTCGGCTGATCCTTCTTCAATATGCCCTTCACCAACATGCAGTGTTTTCTTGATTGAATTAGCTCTCACACCAATATTTGCGTCTAGAGCCTTTACATTGCTCGCTTTCTGAAAACGGCTGTGGCGCTGAAGTTGCCTGTGAATGTGGAGTTCGTGGCATGTGAAACCCGCATGTGGAGCATTCGTTTGTGTGGGATGCTCTACTAGGTTCATTCCTAGATAATGCACTCAAAGGGCACTAAGCATAGAGTGTCAAAACTGAGTTTCCTTGAGAGCTGCTTGGAAGCCTGATGGTGTGTGAAGTTAGTGAGCCAAATGGAGTTGTTCTCCCACAAGAACCACTCGGCTGATCCTTCTTCAATATGCCCTTCACCAACATGCAGTGTTTCCTTGATTGAATTAGCTCTCACACCAATATTTGCGTCTAGAGCCTTTGCATTGCGGGGCTATGTGAAAACGGCTGTGGCGCTGAAGTTGCCTGTGAATGTGGATTGGTGGCATGTGAAACCCGCATGTGGAGCATTCATTTGTGTGGGATGCTCTACCAGGTTCATGCCTAGATAATGCACTCAAAGGGCACTAAGCATAGAGTGTGAAAACTGAGTTTCCTTGAGAGCTGCTTGGAAGCCTGATGGTGTGTGAAATTAGTGAGCCAAATGAAGTTGTTCTCCCACAAGAACCACTCGGCTGATCCTTCTTCAATATGCCCTTCACCAACATGCAGTGTTTCCTTGATTGAATTAGCTCTCACACCAATATTTGCGTCTAGAGCCTTTGCATTGCGGGCTATGTGAAAACGGCTGTGGCGCTGAAGTTGCCTGTGAATGTGGAGTTGTTGGCATGTGAAACCCGCATGTGGAGCATTCGTTTGTGTGGGATGCTCACCAAACTTCATTTCAGCCCTAGACACTCAAAGGGCACTAAGCATAGAGTGTGAAAACTGAGTTTCCTTGAGAGCTGCTTGGAAGCCTGATGGTGTGTGAAGTTAGTGAGCCAAATGGAGTTGTTCTCCCACAAGAACCACTCGGCTGATCCTTCTTCAATATGCCCTTCACCAACATGCAGTGTTTCCTTGATTGAATTAGCTCTCACACCAATATTTGCGTCTAGAGCCTTTACATTGCTCGCTATCTGAAAACGGCTGTGGCGCTGAAGTTGCCTGTGAATGTGGAGTTGGTGGCATGTGAAACCCGGATGTGGAGCATTCGTTTGTGTGGGATGCTCTACCAGGTTTATTCCTAGATAATGCACTCAAAGGGCACTAAGCATAGAGTGTGAAAACTGAGTTTCCTTGAGAGCTGCTTGGAAGCCTGATGGTGTGTGAATTTAGTGAGCCAAATGGAGTTGTTCTCCCACAAGAACCACTCGGCTGATCCTTCTTCAATATGCCCTTCACCAACATGCAGTGTTTCCTTGATTGAATTAGCTCTCACACCAATATTTGCGTCTAGAGCCTTTGCATTGCGGGCTATGTGAAAACGGCTGTGGCGCTGAAGTTGCCTGTGAATGTGGAGTTGGTGGCATGTGAAACCCGCATGTGGAGCATTCATTTGTGTGGGATGCTCTACCAGGTTCATTCCTAGATAATGCACTCAAAGGGCACTAAGCATAGAGTGTGAAAACTGAGTTTCCTTGAGAGCTGCTTGGAAGCCTGATGGTGTGTGAAATTAGTGAGCCAAATGAAGTTGTTCTCCCACAAGAAGAACCACTCGGCTGATCCTTCTTCAATATGCCCTTCACCAACATGCAGTGTTTCCTTGATTGAATTAGCTCTCACACCAATATTTGCATCTAGACCCTTTGCATTGCGGGCTATGTGAAAACGGCTGTGGCGCTGAAGTTGCCTGTGAATGTGGAGTTGATGGCATGTGAAACCCGCATGTGGAGCATTCGTTTGTGTGGGATGCTCACCAAACTTCATTTCAGCCCTAGACACTCAAAGGGCACTAAGCATAGAGTGTGAAAACTGAGTTTCCTTGAGAGCTGCTTGGAAGCCTGATGGTGTGTGAAGTTAGTGAGCCAAATGGAGTTGTTCTGCCACAAGAACCACTCGGCTGATCCTTCTTCAATATGCCCTTCACCAACATGCAGTGTTTCCTTGATTGAATTAGCTCTCACACCAATATTTGCGTCTAGAGCCTTTACATTGAGGACTATCTGAAAACGGCTGTGGCGCTGAAGTTGCCTGTGAATGTGGAGTTGGTGGCATGTGAAACCCGCATGTGGAGCATTCGTTTGTGTGGGATGCTCTACCAGGTTCATTCCTAGATAATGCACTCAAAGGGCACTAAGCATAGAGTGTGAAAACTGAGTTTCCTTGAGAGCTGCTTGGAAGCCTGATGGTGTGTGAAGTTAGTGAGCCAAATGGAGTTGTTCTCCCACAAGAACCACTCGGCTGATCCTTCTTCAATATGCCCTTCACCAACATGCAGTGTTTCCTTGATTGAATTAGCTCTCACACCAATATTTGTGTCTAGAGCCTTTGCATTGAGGGTTATCTGAAAACGGCTGTGGCGCTGAAGTTGCCTGTGAATGTGGAGTTGGTGGCATGTGAAACCCGCATGTGGAGCATTCATTTGTGTGGGATGCCCACCAAGCTTCATTTCAGTCCTAGGCACTCAAAGGGCACTAAGCATAGAGTGTGAAAACTGAGTTTCCTTGAGAGCTGCTTGGAAGCCTGATGGTGTGTGAAGTTAGTGAGCCAAATGGAGTTGTTCTCCCACAAGAACCACTCGGCTGATCCTTCTTCAATATGCCCTTCACCAACATGCAGTGTTTTCTTGATTGAATTAGCTCTCACACCAATATTTGCGTCTAGAGCCTTTACATTGCTCGCTTTCTGAAAACGGCTGTGGCGCTGAAGTTGCCTGTGAATGTGGAGTTCGTGGCATGTGAAACCCGCATGTGGAGCATTCGTTTGTGTGGGATGCTCTACTAGGTTCATTCCTAGATAATGCACTCAAAGGGCACTAAGCATAGAGTGTCAAAACTGAGTTTCCTTGAGAGCTGCTTGGAAGCCTGATGGTGTGTGAAGTTAGTGAGCCAAATGGAGTTGTTCTCCCACAAGAACCACTCGGCTGATCCTTCTTCAATATGCCCTTCACCAACATGCAGTGTTTCCTTGATTGAATTAGCTCTTACACCAATATTTGCATCTAGAGCCTTTGCATTGAGGGCTATGTGAAAACGGCTGTGGCGCTGAAGTTGCCTGTGAAAGTGGAGTTGGTCCCATGTGAAACCCGCATGTGGAGCATTCGTTTGTGTGGGATGCTCTACCAGGTTTATTCCTTGATAATGCACTCAAAGGGCACTAAGCATAGAGTGTGAAAACTGAGTTTCCTTGAGAGCTGCTTGGAAGCCTGATGGTGTGTGACGTTAGTGAGCCAAATGGAGTTGTTCTCCCACAAGAACCACTCGGCTGATCCTTCTTCAATATGCCCTTCACCAACATGCAGTGTTTCCTTGATTGAATTAGCTCTCACACCAATATTTGCGTCTAGATCCTTTGCATTGAGGACTATCTGAAAACAGCTGTGGCGCTGAAGTTGCCTGTGAATGTGGAGTTGGTGGCATGTGAAACCCGCATGTGGAGCATTCGTTTGTGTGGGATGCTCTACCAGGTTCATTCCTAGATAATGCAGTCAAAGGGCACTAAGCATAGAGTGTGAAAACTGAGTTTCCTTGAGAGTTGCTTGGAAGCCTGATGGTATGTGAAGTTAGTGAGCCAAATGGAGTTGTTCTCCCACAAGAACCACTCGGCTGATCCTTCTTCAATATGCCCTTCACCAACATGCAGTGTTTCCTTGATTGAATTAGCTCTCACACCAATATTTGTGTCTAGAGCCTTTGCTTTGAGGGTTATCTGAAAACGGCTGTGGCGCTGAAGTTGCCTGTGAATGTGGAGTTGGTGGCATGTGAAACCCGCATGTGGAGCATTCATTTGTGTGGGATGCTCACCAAGCTTCATTTCAGTCCTAGGCACTCAAAGGACACTAAGCATAGAGTGTGAAAACTGAGTTTCCTTGAGAGCTGCTTGGAAGCCTGATGGTGTGTGAAGTTAGTGAGCCAGATGGAGTTGTTCTCCCACAAGAACCACTCGGCTGATCCTTCTTCAATATGCCCTTCACCAACATGCAGTGTTTCCTTGATTGAATTAGCTCTCACACCAATATTTGCGTCTAGAGCCTTTACATTGCTCGCTTTCTGAAAACGGCTGTGGCGCTGAAGTTGCCTGTGAATGTGGAGTTGGTGGCATGTGAAACCCGCATGTGGAGCATTCGTTTGTGTGGGATGCTCTACTAGGTTCAGTCCTAGATAATGCACTCAAAGGGCACTAAGCATAGAGTGTGAAAACTGAGTTTCCTTGAGAGCTGCTTGGAAGCCTGATGGTGTGTGAAGTTAGTGAGCCAAATGGAGTTGTTCTCCCACAAGAACCACTCGGCTGATCCTTCTTCAATATGCCCTTCACCAACATGCAGTGTTTCCTTGATTGAATTAGCTCTTACACCAATATTTCTGTCTAGAGCCTTTGCATTGAGGGCTATGTGAAAACGGCTGTGGCGCTGAAGTTGCCTGTGAATGTGGAGTTGGTGGAATGTGAAACCCGCATGTGGAGCATTCGTTTGTGTGGGATGCTCTACCAGGTTTATTCCTTGATAATGCACTCAAAGGGCACTAAGCATAGAGTGTGAAAACTGAGTTTCCTTGAGAGCTGCTTGGAAGCCTGATGGTGTGTGAAGTTAGTGAGCCAAATGGAGTTGTTCTCCCACAAGAACCACTCGGCTGATCCTTCTTCAATATGCCCTTCACCAACATGCAGTGTTTCCTTGATTGAATTAGCTCTCACACCAATATTTGCGTCTAGAGCCTTTGCATTGAGGGCTATGTGAAAACGGCTGTGTCGCTGAAGTTGCCTGTGAATGTGGAGTTGGTGGCATGTGAAACCCGCATGTGGAGCATTCGTTTATGTGGGATGCTCACCAAGCTTCATTTCAGTCCTAGGCACTCAAAGGGCACTAAGCATAGAGTGTGAAAACTGAGTTTCCTTGAGAGCCGCTTGGAAGCCTGATGGTGTGTGAAGTTAGTGAGCCAAATGGAGTTGTTCTCCCACAAGAACCACTCGGCTGATCCTTCTTCAATATGCCCTTCACCAACATGCAGTGTTTCCTTGATTGAATTAGCTCTCACACCAATATTTGCGTCTAGAGCCTTTGCATTGAGGGTTATCTGAAAACGGCTGTGGCGCTGAAGTTGCCTGTGAATGTGGAGTTGGTGGCATGTGAAACCCGCATGTGGAGCATTCATTTGTGTGGGATGCTCTTCCAGGTTCATTTATAGATAATGCACTCAAAGGGCACTAAGCATAGAGTGTGAAAACTGAGTTTCCTTGAGAGCTGCTTGGAAGCCTGATGGTGTGTGAAATTAGTGAGCCAAATGAAGTTGTTCTCCCACAAGAACCACTCGGCTGATCCTTCTTCAATATGCCCTTCACTAACATGCAGTGTTTCCTTGATTGAATTAGCTCTCACACCAATATTTGCGTCTAGAGCCTTTGCATTGCGGGCTATCTGAAAACGGCTGTGGCGCTGAAGTTGCCTGTGAATGTGGAGTTGGTGGCATGTGAAACCCGCATGTGGAGCATTCGTTTGTGTGGGATGCTCTCCAAGCTTCATTTCAGTCCTAGGCACTCAAAGGACACTAAGCATAGAGTGTGAAAACTGAGTTTCCTTGAGAGCTGCTTGGAAGCCTGATGGTGTGTGAAGTTAGTGAGCCAAATGGAGTTGTTCTCCCACAAGAACCACTCGGCTGATCCTTCTTCAATATGCCCTTCACCAACATGCAGTGTTTCCTTGATTGAATTAGCTCTCACACCAATATTTGTGTCTAGAGCCTTTGCATTGAGGGTTATGTGAAAACGGCTGTGGCGCTGAAGTTGCCTGTGAATGTGGAGTTGGTGGCATGTGAAACCCGCATGTGGAGCATTCGTTTGTGTGGGATGCTCTACCAGGTTTATTCCTAGATAATGCACTCAAAGGGCGCTAAGTATAGAGTGTGAAAACTGAGTTTCCTTGAGAGCTGCTTGGAAGCCTGATGGTGTGTGAAGTTAGTGAGCCAAATGGAGTTGTTCTCCCACAAGAACCACTCGGCTGATCCTTCTTCAATATGCCCTTCACCAACATGCAGTGTTTCCTTGATTGAATTAGCTCTCACACCAATATTTGCGTCTAGAGCCTTTGCATTGAGGGCTATGTGAAAACGGCTGTGGCGCTGAAGTTGCCTGTGAATGTGGAGTTGGTGGCATGTGAAACCCGCATGTGGAGCATTCGTTTGTGTGGGATGCTCACCAAGCTTCATTTCAGTCCTAGATAATGCACTCAAAGGGCACTAAGCATAGAGTGTGAAAACTGAGTTTCCTTGAGAGCTGCTTGGAAGCCTGATGGTGTGTGAAGTTAGTGAGCCAAATGGAGTTGTTCTCCCACAAGAACCACTCGGCTGATCCTTCTTCAATATGCCCTTCACCAACATGCAGTGTTTCCTTGATTGAATTAGCTCTCACACCAATATTTGCGTCTAGAGCCTTTGCATTGCGGGCTATGTGAAAACGGCTGTGGCGCTGAAGTTGCCTGTGAATGTGGAGTTGATGGCATGTGAAACCCGCATGTGGAGCATTCGTTTGTGTGGGATGCTCTACCAGTTTCAGTCCTAGATAATGCACTCAAAGGGCACTAAGCATAGAGTGTGAAAACTGAGTTTCCTTGAGAGCTGCTTGGAAGCCTGATGGTGTGTGAAGTTAGTGAGCCAAATGGAGTTGTTCTCCCACAAGAACCACTCGGCTGATCCTTCTTCAATATGCCCTTCACCAACATGCAGTGTTTCCTTGATTGAATTAGCTCTCACACCAATATTTGCGTCTAGAGCCTTTGCATTGAGGGCTATGTGAAAACGGCTGTGGCGCTGAAGTTGCCTGTGAATGTGGAGTTGGTGGCATGTGAAACCCGCATGTGGAGCATTCGTTTGTGTGGGATGCTCACCAAGCTTCATTTCAGTCCTAGATAATGCACTCAAAGGGCACTAAGCATAGAGTGTGAAAACTGAGTTTCCTTGAGAGCTGCTTGGAAGCCTGATGGTGTGTGAAGTTAGTGAGCCAAATGGAGTTGTTCTCCCACAAGAACCACTCGGCTGATCCTTCTTCAATATGCCCTTCACCAACATGCAGTGTTTCCTTGATTGAATTAGCTCTCACACCAATATTTGCATCTAGAGCCTTTGCATTGAGGGCTATCTGAAAACGGCTGTGGCGCTGAAGTTGCCTGTGAATGTGGAGTTGGTGGCATGTGAAACTGCATGTGGAGCATTCATTTGTGTGGGATGCTCTACCAGGTTCATTCCTAGATAATGCACTCAAAGGGCACTAAGCATAGAGTGTGAAAACTGAGTTTCCTTGAGAGCTGCTTGGAAGCCTGATGGTGTGTGAAGTTAGTGAGCCAAATGGAGTTGTTCTCCCACAAGAACCACTCGGCTGATCCTTCTTCAATATGCCCTTCACCAACATGCAGTGTTTCCTTGATTGAATTAGCTCTCACACCAATATTTGTGTCTAGAGCCTTTGCATTGAGGGTTATCTGAAAACGGCTGTGGCGCTGAAGTTGCCTGTGAATGTGGAGTTGGTGGCATGTGAAACCCGCATGTGGAGCATTTGTTTGTGTGGGATGCTCTCCCAGGTTTATTCCTAAATAATGCACTCAAAGGGCACTAAGCATAGAGTGTGAAAACTGAGTTTCCTTGAGAGCTGCTTGGAAGCCTGATGGTGTGTGAAGTTAGTGAGCCAAATGGAGTTGTTCTCCCACAAGAACCACTCGGCTGATCCTTCCTCAATATGCGCGACACGAACATGCTGTGTTTCCTTGATTGAATTAGCTCTCACACCAATATTTGTGTCTAGAGCCTTTGCATTGAGGGCTATCTGAAAACAGCTGTGGCACTGAAGTTGCCTGTGAATGTGGAGTTGGTGGCATGTGAAACCCGCATGTGGAGCATTCGTTTGTGTGGGATGCTCACCAAGCTTCATTTCAGTCCTAGATAATGCACTCAAAGGGCACTAAGCATAGAGTGTGAAAACTGAGTTTCCTTGAGAGCTGCTTGGAAGCCTGATGGTGTGTGAAGTTAGTGAGCCAAATGAAGTTGTTCTCCCACAAGAACCACTCGGCTGATCCTTCTTCAATATGCCCTTCACCAACATGCAGTGTTTCCTTGATTGAATTAGCTCTCACACCAATATTTGCGTCTAGAGCCTTTGCATTGAGGGTTATCTGAAAACGGCTGTGGCGCTGAAGTTGCCTGTGAATGTGGAGTTGGTGGCATGTGAAACCCGCATGTGGAGCATTCATTTGTGTGGGATGCTCTTCCAGGTTCATTTATAGATAATGCACTCAAAGGGCACTAAGCATAGAGTGTGAAAACTGAGTTTCCTTGAGAGCTGCTTGGAAGCCTGATGGTGTGTGAAATTAGTGAGCCAAATGAAGTTGTTCTCCCACAAGAACCACTCGGCTGATCCTTCTTCAATATGCCCTTCACTAACATGCAGTGTTTCCTTGATTGAATTAGCTCTCACACCAATATTTGCGTCTAGAGCCTTTGCATTGCGGGCTATCTGAAAACGGCTGTGGCGCTGAAGTTGCCTGTGAATGTGGAGTTGGTGGCATGTGAAACCCGCATGTGGAGCATTCGTTTGTGTGGGATGCTCTCCAAGCTTCATTTCAGTCCTAGGCACTCAAAGGACACTAAGCATAGAGTGTGAAAACTGAGTTTCCTTGAGAGCTGCTTGGAAGCCTGATGGTGTGTGAAGTTAGTGAGCCAAATGGAGTTGTTCTCCCACAAGAACCACTCGGCTGATCCTTCTTCAATATGCCCTTCACCAACATGCAGTGTTTCCTTGATTGAATTAGCTCTCACACCAATATTTGTGTCTAGAGCCTTTGCATTGAGGGTTATGTGAAAACGGCTGTGGCGCTGAAGTTGCCTGTGAATGTGGAGTTGGTGGCATGTGAAACCCGCATGTGGAGCATTCGTTTGTGTGGGATGCTCTACCAGGTTTATTCCTAGATAATGCACTCAAAGGGCGCTAAGTATAGAGTGTGAAAACTGAGTTTCCTTGAGAGCTGCTTGGAAGCCTGATGGTGTGTGAAGTTAGTGAGCCAAATGGAGTTGTTCTCCCACAAGAACCACTCGGCTGATCCTTCTTCAATATGCCCTTCACCAACATGCAGTGTTTCCTTGATTGAATTAGCTCTCACACCAATATTTGCGTCTAGAGCCTTTGCATTGAGGGCTATGTGAAAACGGCTGTGGCGCTGAAGTTGCCTGTGAATGTGGAGTTGGTGGCATGTGAAACCCGCATGTGGAGCATTCGTTTGTGTGGGATGCTCACCAAGCTTCATTTCAGTCCTAGATAATGCACTCAAAGGGCACTAAGCATAGAGTGTGAAAACTGAGTTTCCTTGAGAGCTGCTTGGAAGCCTGATGGTGTGTGAAGTTAGTGAGCCAAATGGAGTTGTTCTCCCACAAGAACCACTCGGCTGATCCTTCTTCAATATGCCCTTCACCAACATGCAGTGTTTCCTTGATTGAATTAGCTCTCACACCAATATTTGCGTCTAGAGCCTTTGCATTGCGGGCTATGTGAAAACGGCTGTGGCGCTGAAGTTGCCTGTGAATGTGGAGTTGATGGCATGTGAAACCCGCATGTGGAGCATTCGTTTGTGTGGGATGCTCTACCAGTTTCAGTCCTAGATAATGCACTCAAAGGGCACTAAGCATAGAGTGTGAAAACTGAGTTTCCTTGAGAGCTGCTTGGAAGCCTGATGGTGTGTGAAGTTAGTGAGCCAAATGGAGTTGTTCTCCCACAAGAACCACTCGGCTGATCCTTCTTCAATATGCCCTTCACCAACATGCAGTGTTTCCTTGATTGAATTAGCTCTCACACCAATATTTGCGTCTAGAGCCTTTGCATTGAGGGCTATGTGAAAACGGCTGTGGCGCTGAAGTTGCCTGTGAATGTGGAGTTGGTGGCATGTGAAACCCGCATGTGGAGCATTCGTTTGTGTGGGATGCTCACCAAGCTTCATTTCAGTCCTAGATAATGCACTCAAAGGGCACTAAGCATAGAGTGTGAAAACTGAGTTTCCTTGAGAGCTGCTTGGAAGCCTGATGGTGTGTGAAGTTAGTGAGCCAAATGGAGTTGTTCTCCCACAAGAACCACTCGGCTGATCCTTCTTCAATATGCCCTTCACCAACATGCAGTGTTTCCTTGATTGAATTAGCTCTCACACCAATATTTGCATCTAGAGCCTTTGCATTGAGGGCTATCTGAAAACGGCTGTGGCGCTGAAGTTGCCTGTGAATGTGGAGTTGGTGGCATGTGAAACTGCATGTGGAGCATTCATTTGTGTGGGATGCTCTACCAGGTTCATTCCTAGATAATGCACTCAAAGGGCACTAAGCATAGAGTGTGAAAACTGAGTTTCCTTGAGAGCTGCTTGGAAGCCTGATGGTGTGTGAAGTTAGTGAGCCAAATGGAGTTGTTCTCCCACAAGAACCACTCGGCTGATCCTTCTTCAATATGCCCTTCACCAACATGCAGTGTTTCCTTGATTGAATTAGCTCTCACACCAATATTTGTGTCTAGAGCCTTTGCATTGAGGGTTATCTGAAAACGGCTGTGGCGCTGAAGTTGCCTGTGAATGTGGAGTTGGTGGCATGTGAAACCCGCATGTGGAGCATTTGTTTGTGTGGGATGCTCTCCCAGGTTTATTCCTAAATAATGCACTCAAAGGGCACTAAGCATAGAGTGTGAAAACTGAGTTTCCTTGAGAGCTGCTTGGAAGCCTGATGGTGTGTGAAGTTAGTGAGCCAAATGGAGTTGTTCTCCCACAAGAACCACTCGGCTGATCCTTCCTCAATATGCGCGACACGAACATGCTGTGTTTCCTTGATTGAATTAGCTCTCACACCAATATTTGTGTCTAGAGCCTTTGCATTGAGGGCTATCTGAAAACAGCTGTGGCACTGAAGTTGCCTGTGAATGTGGAGTTGGTGGCATGTGAAACCCGCATGTGGAGCATTCGTTTGTGTGGGATGCTCACCAAGCTTCATTTCAGTCCTAGATAATGCACTCAAAGGGCACTAAGCATAGAGTGTGAAAACTGAGTTTCCTTGAGAGCTGCTTGGAAGCCTGATGGTGTGTGAAGTTAGTGAGCCAAATGGAGTTGTTCTCCCACAAGAACCACTCGGCTGATCCTTCTTCAATATGCCCTTCACCAACATGCAGTGTTTCCTTGATTGAATTAGCTCTCACACCAATATTTGCGTCTAGAGCCTTTGCATTGCGGGCTATGTGAAAACGGCTGTGGCGCTGAAGTTGCCTGTGAATGTGGAGTTGATGGCATGTGAAACCCGCATGTGGAGCATTCGTTTGTGTGGGATGCTCTACCAGGTTCATTCCTAGATAATGCACTCAAAGGGCACTAAGCATAGAGTGTGAAAACTGAGTTTCCTTGAGAGCTGCTTGGAAGCCTGATGGTGTGTGAAGTTAGTGAGCCAAATGGAGTTGTTCTCCCACAAGAACCACTCGGCTGATCCTTCTTCAATATGCCCTTCACCAACATGCAGTGTTTCCTTGATTGAATTAGCTCTCACACCAAGATTTGCGTCTAGAGCCTTTGCATTGCGGGCTATGTGAAAACGGCTGTGGCGCTGAAGTTGCCTGTGAATGTGGAGTTGGTGGCATGTGAAACCCGCATGTGGAGCATTCGTTTGTGTGGGATGCTCACCAAGCTTCATTTCAGTCCTAGATAATGCACTCAAAGGGCACTAAGCATAGAGTGTGAAAACTGAGTTTCCTTGAGAGCTGCTTGGAAGCCTGATGGTGTGTGAAGTTAGTGAGCCAAATGGAGTTGTTCTGCCACAAGAACCACTCGGCTGATCCTTCTTCAATATGCCCTTCACCAACATGCAGTGTTTCCTTGATTGAATTAGCTCTCACACCAATATTTGCGTCTAGAGCCTTTGCATTGCGGGCTATGTGACAACGGCTGTGGCGCTGAAGTTGCCTGTGAATGTGGAGTTGGTGGCATGTGAAACCCGCATGTGGAGCATTCGTTTGTGTGGGATGCTCTCCAAGCTTCATTTCAGTCCTAGGCACTCAAAGGACACTAAGCATAGAGTGTGAAAACTGAGTTTCCTTGAGAGCTGCTTGGAAGCCTGATGGTGTGTGAAGTTAGTGAGCCAAATGGAGTTGTTCTCCCACAAGAACCACTCGGCTGATCCTTCTTCAATATGCCCTTCACCAACATGCAGTGTTTCCTTGATTGAATTAGCTCTCACACCAATATTTGTGTCTAGAGCCTTTGCATTGAGGGTTATGTGAAAACGGCTGTGGCGCTGAAGTTGCCTGTGAATGTGGAGTTGGTGGCATGTGAAACCCGCATGTGGAGCATTCGTTTGTGTGGGATGCTCTACCAGGTTTATTCCTAGATAATGCACTCAAAGGGCGCTAAGTATAGAGTGTGAAAACTGAGTTTCCTTGAGAGCTGCTTGGAAGCCTGATGGTGTGTGAAGTTAGTGAGCCAAATGGAGTTGTTCTCCCACAAGAACCACTCGGCTGATCCTTCTTCAATATGCCCTTCACCAACATGCAGTGTTTCCTTGATTGAATTAGCTCTCACACCAATATTTGCGTCTAGAGCCTTTGCATTGAGGGCTATGTGAAAACGGCTGTGGCGCTGAAGTTGCCTGTGAATGTGGAGTTGGTGGCATGTGAAACCCGCATGTGGAGCATTCGTTTGTGTGGGATGCTCACCAAGCTTCATTTCAGTCCTAGATAATGCACTCAAAGGGCACTAAGCATAGAGTGTGAAAACTGAGTTTCCTTGAGAGCTGCTTGGAAGCCTGATGGTGTGTGAAGTTAGTGAGCCAAATGGAGTTGTTCTCCCACAAGAACCACTCGGCTGATCCTTCTTCAATATGCCCTTCACCAACATGCAGTGTTTCCTTGATTGAATTAGCTCTCACACCAATATTTGCGTCTAGAGCCTTTGCATTGCGGGCTATGTGAAAACGGCTGTGGCGCTGAAGTTGCCTGTGAATGTGGAGTTGATGGCATGTGAAACCCGCATGTGGAGCATTCGTTTGTGTGGGATGCTCTACCAGGTTCATTCCTAGATAATGCACTCAAAGGGCACTAAGCATAGAGTGTGAAAACTGAGTTTCCTTGAGAGCTGCTTGGAAGCCTGATGGTGTGTGAAGTTAGTGAGCCAAATGGAGTTGTTCTCCCACAAGAACCACTCGGCTGATCCTTCTTCAATATGCCCTTCACCAACATGCAGTGTTTCCTTGATTGAATTAGCTCTCACACCAATATTTGCGTCTAGAGCCTTTGCATTGAGGGCTATGTGAAAACGGCTGTGGCGCTGAAGTTGCCTGTGAATGTGGAGTTGGTGGCATGTGAAACCCGCATGTGGAGCATTCGTTTGTGTGGGATGCTCACCAAGCTTCATTTCAGTCCTAGATAATGCACTCAAAGGGCACTAAGCATAGAGTGTGAAAACTGAGTTTCCTTGAGAGCTGCTTGGAAGCCTGATGGTGTGTGAAGTTAGTGAGCCAAATGGAGTTGTTCTCCCACAAGAACCACTCGGCTGATCCTTCTTCAATATGCCCTTCACCAACATGCAGTGTTTCCTTGATTGAATTAGCTCTCACACCAATATTTGCATCTAGAGCCTTTGCATTGAGGGCTATCTGAAAACGGCTGTGGCGCTGAAGTTGCCTGTGAATGTGGAGTTGGTGGCATGTGAAACTGCATGTGGAGCATTCATTTGTGTGGGATGCTCTACCAGGTTCATTCCTAGATAATGCACTCAAAGGGCACTAAGCATAGAGTGTGAAAACTGAGTTTCCTTGAGAGCTGCTTGGAAGCCTGATGGTGTGTGAAGTTAGTGAGCCAAATGGAGTTGTTCTCCCACAAGAACCACTCGGCTGATCCTTCTTCAATATGCCCTTCACCAACATGCAGTGTTTCCTTGATTGAATTAGCTCTCACACCAATATTTGTGTCTAGAGCCTTTGCATTGAGGGCTATGTGAAAACGGCTGTGGCGCTGAAGTTGCCTGTGAATGTGGAGTTGGTGGCATGTGAAACCCGCATGTGGAGCATTCGTTTGTGTGGGATGCTCACCAAGCTTCATTTCAGTCCTAGATAATGCACTCAAAGGGCACTAAGCATAGAGTGTGAAAACTGAGTTTCCTTGAGAGCTGCTTGGAAGCCTGATGGTGTGTGAAGTTAGTGAGCCAAATGGAGTTGTTCTGCCACAAGAACCACTCGGCTGATCCTTCTTCAATATGCCCTTCACCAACATGCAGTGTTTCCTTGATTGAATTAGCTCTCACACCAATATTTGCGTCTAGAGCCTTTGCATTGAGGACTATCTTAAAACGGCTGTGGCGCTGAAGTTGCCTGTGAATGTGGAGTTGGTGGCATGTGAAACCCGCATGTGGAGCATTCGTTTGTGTGGGATGCTCTACCAGGTTCATTCCTAGATAATGCACTCAAAGGGCACTAAGCATAGAGTGTGAAAACTGAGTTTCCTTGAGAGTTGCTTGGAAGCCTGATGGTGTGTGAAGTTAGTGAGCCAAATGGAGTTGTTCTCCCACAAGAACCACTCGGCTGATCCTTCTTCAATATGCCCTTCACCAACATGCAGTGTTTCCTTGATTGAATTAGCTCTCACACCAATATTTGCGTCTAGAGCCTTTGCATTGAGGGCTATCTGACAAAGCCTGTAGCGTTGAAGTTGCCTGAGAATGTGGAGTTGGTGGCATGTGAAACCCGCATGTGGAGCATTCGTTTGTGTGGGATGCTCACCAAGCTTCATTTCAGTCCTAGGCACTCAAAGGGCACTAAGCATAGAGTGTGAAAACTGAGTTTCCTTGAGAGCTGCTTGGAAGCCTGATGGTGTGTGATGTTAGTGAGCCAAATGGAGTCGTTCTCCCACAAGAACCACTCGGCTGATCCTTCTTCAATATGCCCTTCACCAACATGCAGTGTTTCCTTGATTGAATTAGCTCTCACACCAATATTTGCATCTAGAGCCTTTGCATTGAGGGCTATCTGAAAACGGCTGTGGCGCTGAAGTTGCCTGTGAATGTGGAGTTGGTGGCATGTGAAACTGCATGTGGAGCATTCATTTGTGTGGGATGCTCTACCAGGTTCATTCCTAGATAATGCACTCAAAGGGCACTAAGCATAGAGTGTGAAAACTGAGTTTCCTTGAGAGCTGCTTGGAAGCCTGATGGTGTGTGAAGTTAGTGAGCCAAATGGAGTTGTTCTCCCACAAGAACCACTCGGCTGATCCTTCTTCAATATGCCCTTCACCAACATGCAGTGTTTCCTTGATTGAATTAGCTCTCACACCAATATTTGCGTCTAGAGCCTTTGCATTGAGGGTTATCTGAAAACGGCTGTGGCGCTGAAGTTGCCTGTGAATGTGGAGTTGGTGGCATGTGAAACCCGCATGTGGAGCATTTGTTTGTGTGGGATGCTCTCCCAGGTTTATTCCTAAATAATGCACTCAAAGGGCACTAAGCATAGAGTGTGAAAACTGAGTTTCCTTGAGAGCTGCTTGGAAGCCTGATGGTGTGTGAAGTTAGTGAGCCAAATGAAGTTGTTCTCCCACAAGAACCACTCGGCTGATCCTTCTTCAATATGCCCTTCACCAACATGCAGTGTTTCCTTGATTGAATTAGCTCTCACACCAATATTTGTGTCTAGAGCCTTTGCATTGAGGGTTATCTGAAAACGGCTGTGGCGCTGAAGTTGCCTGTGAATGTGGAGTTGGTGGCATGTGAAACCCGCATGTGGAGCATTCATTTGTGTGGGATGCTCTACCAGGTTCATTCCTAGATAATGCACTCAAAGGGCACTAAGCATAGTGTGAAAACTAAGTTTCCTTGAGAGCTGCTTGGAAGCCTGATGGTGTGTGAAGTTAGTGAGCCAAATGGAGTTGTTCTCCCACAAGGACCACTCGGCTGATCCTTCTTCAATATGCCCTTCACCAACATGCAGTGTTTCCTTGATTGAATTAGCTCTCACACCAATATTTGCGTCTAGAGCTTTTGCATTGAGGACTATGTGAAAACGGCTGTGGTGCTGAAGTTGCCTGTGAATGTGGAGTTGATGGCATGTGAAACCCGCATGTGGAGCATTCGTTTGTGTGGGATGCTCACCAGGTTCATTCCTAGATAATGCACTCAAAGGGCACTAAGCATAGAGTGTGAAAACTGAGTTTCCTTGAGAGCTGCTTGGAAGCCTGATGATGTGTGAATTTAGTGAGCCAAATGGAGTTGTTCTCCCACAAGAACCACACGGCTGATCCTTCTTCAATATGCCCTTCACCAACATGCAGTGTTTCCTTGATTGTATTAGCTCTCACACCAATATTTGCGTCTAGAGCCTTTGCATTGCGGGCTATGTGAAAACGGCTGTGGCGCTGAAGTTGCCTGTGAATGTGGAGTTGGTGGCATGTGAAACCCGCATGTGGAGCATTCGTTTGTGTGGGATGCTCACCAAGCTTCATTTCAGTCCTAGATAATGCACTCAAAGGGCACTAAGCATAGAGTGTGAAAACTGAGTTTCCTTGAGAGCTGCTTGGAAGCCTGATGGTGTGTGAAGTTAGTTAGCCAAATGGAGTTGTTCTCCCACAAGAACCACTCGGCTGATCCTTCTTCAATATGCCCTTCACCAACATGCAGTGTTTCCTTGATTGATTTAGCTCTCACACCAATATTTGCGTCTAGAGCCTTTGCATTGAGGACTATCTGAAAACGGCTGTGGCGCTGAAGTTGCCTGTGAATGTGGAGTTGGTGGCATGTGAAACCCGCATGTGGAGCATTCGTTTGTGTGGGATGCTCTACCAGGTTCATTCCTAGATAATGCACTCAAAGGGCACTAAGCATAGAGTGTGAAAACTGAGTTTCCTTGAGAGCTGCTTGGAAGCCTGATGGTGTGTGAAGTTAGTGAGCCAAATGGAGTTGTTCTCCACAAGAACCACTCGGCTGATCCTTCTTCAATATGCCCTTCACCAACATGCAGTGTTTCCTTGATTGAATTAGCTCTCACACCAATATTTGCGTCTAGAGCCTTTGCATTGAGGGTTACGTGAAAACGGCTGTGGCGCTGAAGTTGCCTGTGAATGTGGAGTTGGTGGCATGTGAAACCCGCATGTGGAGCATTCGTTTGTGTGGGATGCTCTACCAGGTTCATTCCTAGATAATGCACTCAAAGGGCACTAAGCATAGAGTGTGAAAACTGAATTTCCTTGAGAGCTGCTTGGAAGCCTGATGGTGTGTGAAGTTAGTGAGCCAAATGGAGTTGTTCTCCCACAAGAACCACTCGGCTGATCCTTCTTCAATATGCCCTTCACCAACATGCAGTGTTTCCTTGATTGAATTAGCTCTCACACCAATATTTGCGTCTAGAGCCTTTGCATTGAGGGTTATGTGAAAACGGCTGTGGCGCTGAAGTTGCCTGTGAATGTGGAGTTGGTGGCATGTGAAACCCGCATGTGGAGCATTCGTTTGTGTGGGATGCTCTACCAGGTTCATTCCTAGATAATGCACTCAAAGGGCACTAAGCATAGAGTGTGAAAACTGAGTTTCCTTGAGAGTTGCTTGGAAGCCTGATGGTGTGTGAAGTTAGTGAGCCAAATGGAGTTGTTCTCCCACAAGAACCACTCGGCTGATCCTTCTTCAATATGCCCTTCACCAACATGCAGTGTTTCCTTGATTGAATTAGCTCTCACACCAATATTTGCGTCTAGAGCCTTTGCATTGAGGGTTATCTGAAAACGGCTGTGGCGCTGAAGTTGCCTGTGAATGTGGAGTTGGTGGCATGTGAAACCCGCATGTGGAGCATTCGTTTGTGTGGGATGCTCACCAAGCTTCATTTCAGTCCTAGGCACTCAAAGGGCACTAAGCATAGAGTGTGAAAACTGAGTTTCCTTGAGAGCTGCTTGGAAGCCTGATGGTGTGTGAAGTTAGTGAGCCAAATGGAGTTGTTCTCCCACAAGAACCACTCGGCTGATCCTTCTTCAATATGCCCTTCACCAACATGCAGTGTTTCCTTGATTGAATTAGCTCTCACACCAATATTTGCATCTAGAGCCTTTGCATTGTGGGCTATCTGAAAACGGCTGTGGCGCTGAAGTTGCCTGTGAATGTGGAGTTGATGGCATGTGAAACTGCATGTGGAGCATTCGTTTGTGTCGGATGCTCTACCAGGTTCATTCCTAGATAATGCACTCAAAGGGCACTAAGCATAGAGTGTA
>NW_026698311.1:0-25978 GCF_030435755.1 Ochotona princeps
CGCCACAGCCGTTTTCAGATAGCCCTCAATGCAAAGGCTCTAGACGCAAATATTGGTGTGAGAGCTAATTCAATCAAGGAAACACTGCATGTTGGTGAAGGGCATATTGAAGAAGGATCAGCCGAGTGGTTCTTGTGGGAGAACAACTCCATTTGGCTCACTAACTTCACACACCATCAGGCATCCAAGCAGCTCTCAAGGAAACTCAGTTTTCACACTCTATGCTTAGTGCCCTTTGAGTGCATTATCTAGGAATGAACATGGTAGAGCATCCCACACAAACGAATGCTCCACATGCGGGTTTCACATGCCACCAACTCCACATTCACAGGCAACTTCAGCGCCACAGCCGTTTTCAGATAGCCCTCAATGTAAAGGCTCTAGACGCAAATATTGGTGTGAGAGCTAATTCAATCAAGGAAACACTGCATGTTGGTGAAGGGCATATTGAAGAAGGATCAGCCGAGTGGTTCTTGTGGGAGAACAACTCCATTTGGCTCACTAACTTCACACACCATCAGGCTTCCAAGCAGCTCTCAAGGAGACTCAGTTTTCACACTCTATGCTTAGTGCCCTTTGAGTGCATTATCTAGGAATGAACCTGGTAGAGCATCCCACACAAACGAATGCTCCACATGCGGGTTTCACATGCCACCAACTCCACATTCACAGGCAACTTCAGCGCCACAGCCGTTTTCAGATAGCCCTCAATGCAAAGGCTCTAGACGCAAATATTGGTGTGAGAGCTAATTCAATCAAGGAAACACTGCATGTTGGTGAAGGGCATATTGAAGAAGGATCAGCCGAGTGGTTCTTGTGGGAGAACAACTCCATTTGGCTCACTAACTTCACACACCATCAGGCTTCCAAGCAGCTCTCAAGGAAACTCAGTTTTCACACTCTATGCTTAGTGCCCTTTGAGTGCATTATCTAGGAATGAACCTGGTAGAGCATCCCACACAAACGAATGCTCCACATGCGGGTTTCACATGCCACCAACTCCACATTCACAGGCAACTTCAGCGCCACAGCCGTTTTCAGATAGCCCTCAATGCAAAGGCTCTAGACGCAAATATTGGTGTGAGAGCTAATTCAATCAAGGAAACACTGCATGTTGGTGAAGGGCATATTGAAGAAGGATCAGCCGAGTGGTTCTTGTGGGAGAACAACTCCATTTGGCTCACTAACTTCACACACCATCAGGCTTCCAAGCAGCTCTCAAGGAGACTCAGTTTTCACACTCTATGCTTAGTGCCCTTTGAGTGCATTATCTAGGAATGAACCTGGTAGAGCATCCCACACAAACGAATGCTCCACATGCGGGTTTCACATGCCACCAACTCCACATTCACAGGCAACTTCAGCGCCACAGCCGTTCTCAGATAGCCCTCAATGCAAAGACTCTAGACGCAAATATTGGTGTGAGAGCTAATTCAATCAAGGAAACACTGCATGTTGGTGAAGGGCATATTGAAGAAGGATCAGCCGAGTGGTTCTTGTGGGAGAACAACTCCATTTGGCTCACTAACTTCACACACCATCAGGCTTCCAAGCAGCTCTCAAGGAGACTCAGTTTTCACACTCTATGCTTAGTGCCCTTTGAGTGCATTATCTAGGAATGAACCTGGTAGAGCATCCCACACAAAGGAATGCTCCACATGCGGGTTTCACATGCCACCAACTCCACATTCACAGGCAACTTCAGCGCCACAGCCGTTTTCAGATAGCCCTCAATGCAAAGGCTCTAGACGCAAATATTGGTGTGAGAGCTAATTCAATCAAGGAAACACTGCATGTTGGTGAAGGGCGTATTGAAGAAGGATCAGCCGAGTGGTTCTTGTGGGAGAACAACTCCATTTGGCTCACTAACTTCACACACCATCAGGCTTCCAAGCAGCTCTCAAGGAGACTCAGTTTTCACACTCTATGCTTAGTGCCCTTTGAGTGCATTATCTAGGAATGAACCTGGTAGAGCATCCCACACAAACGAATGCTCCACATGCGGGTTTCACATGCCACCAACTCCACATTCACAGGCAACTTCAGCGCCACAGCCGTTTTCAGATAGCCCTCAATGCAAAGACTCTAGACGCAAATATTGGTGTGAGAGCTAATTCAATCAAGGAAACACTGCATGTTGGTGAAGGGCATATTGAAGAAGGATCAGCCGAGTGGTTCTTGTGGGAGAACAACTCCATTTGGCTCACTAACTTCACACACCATCAGGCATCCAAGCAGCTCTCAAGGAAACTCAGTTTTCACACTCTATGCTTAGTGCCCTTTGAGTGCATTATCTAGGAATGAACCTGGTAGAGCATCCCACACAAACGAATGCTCCACATGCGGGTTTCACATGCCACCAACTCCACATTCACAGGCAACTTCAGCGCCACAGCCGTTTTCAGATAGCCCTCAATGCAAAGGCTCTAGACGCAAATATTGGTGTGAGAGCTAATTCAATCAAGGAAACACTGCATGTTGGTGAAGGGCATATTGAAGAAGGATCAGCCGAGTGGTTCTTGTGGGAGAACAACTCCATTTGGCTCACTAACTTCACACACCATCAGGCTTCCAAGCAGCTCTCAAGGAGACTCAGTTTTCACACTCTATGCTTAGTGCCCTTTGAGTGCATTATCTAGGAATGAACCTGGTAGAGCATCCCACACAAACGAATGCTCCACATGCGGGTTTCACATACCACCAACTCCACATTCACAGGCAACTTCAGCGCCACAGCCGTTTTCAGATAGCCCTCAATGCAAAGGCTCTAGACGCAAATATTGGTGTGAGAGCTAATTCAATCAAGGAAACACTGCATGTTGGTGAAGGGCATATTGAAGAAGGATCAGCCGAGTGGTTCTTGTGGGAGAACAACTCCATTTGGCTCACTAACTTCACACACCATCAGGCTTCCAAGCAGCTCTCAAGGAGACTCAGTTTTCACACTCTATGCTTAGTGCCCTTTGAGTGCATTATCTAGGAATGAACCTGGTAGAGCATCCCACACAAACGAATGCTCCACATGCGGGTTTCACATGCCACCAACTCCACATTCACAGGCAACTTCAGCGCCACAGCCGTTTTCAGATAGCCCTCAATGCAAAGGCTCTAGACGCAAATATTGGTGTGAGAGCTAATTCAATCAAGGAAACACTGCATGTTGGTGAAGGGCATATTGAAGAAGGATCAGCCGAGTGGTTCTTGTGGGAGAACAACTCCATTTGGCTCACTAACTTCACACACCATCAGGCATCCAAGCAGCTCTCAAGGAAACTCAGTTTTCACACTCTATGCTTAGTGCCCTTTGAGTGCATTATCTAGGAATGAACCTGGTAGAGCATCCCACACAAACGAATGCTCCACATGCGGGTTTCACATGCCACCAACTCCACATTGACAGGCAACTTCAGCGCCACAGCCGTTTTCAGATAGCCCTCAATGCAAAGGCTCTAGACGCAAATATTGGTGTGAGAGCTAATTCAATCAAGGAAACACTGCATGTTGGTGAAGGGCATATTGAAGAAGGATCAGCCGAGTGGTTCTTGTGGGAGAACAACTCCATTTGGCTCACTAACTTCACACACCATCAGGCTTCCAAGCAGCTCTCAAGGAGACTCAGTTTTCACACTCTATGCTTAGTGCCCTTTGAGTGCATTATCTAGGAATGAACCTGGTAGAGCATCCCACACAAACGAATGCTCCACATGCGGGTTTCACATGCCACCAACTCCACATTCACAGGCAACTTCAGCGCCACAGCCGTTTTCAGATAGCCCTCAATGCAAAGGCTCTAGACGCAAATATTGGTGTGAGAGCTAATTCAATCAAGGAAACACTGCATGTTGGTGAAGGGCATATTGAAGAAGGATCAGCCGAGTGGTTCTTGTGGGAGAACAACTCCATTTGGCTCACTAACTTCACACACCATCAGGCATCCAAGCAGCTCTCAAGGAAACTCAGTTTTCACACTCTATGCTTAGTGCCCTTTGAGTGCATTATCTAGGAATGAACCTGGTAGAGCATCCCACACAAACGAATGCTCCACATGCGGGTTTCACATGCCACCAACTCCACATTCACAGGCAACTTCAGCGCCACAGCCGTTTTCAGATAGCCCTCAATGCAAAGGCTCTAGACGCAAATATTGGTGTGAGAGCTAATTCAATCAAGGAAACACTGCATGTTGGTGAAGGGCATATTGAAGAAGGATCAGCCGAGTGGTTCTTGTGGGAGAACAACTCCATTTGGCTCACTAACTTCACACACCATCAGGCTTCCAAGCAGCTCTCAAGGAGACTCAGTTTTCACACTCTATGCTTAGTGCCCTTTGAGTGCATTATCTAGGAATGAACCTGGTAGAGCATCCCACACAAACGAATGCTCCACATGCGGGTTTCACATGCCACCAACTCCACATTCACAGGCAACTTCAGCGCCACAGCCGTTCTCAGATAGCCCTCAATGCAAAGACTCTAGACGCAAATATTGGTGTGAGAGCTAATTCAATCAAGGAAACACTGCATGTTGGTGAAGGGCATATTGAAGAAGGATCAGCCGAGTGGTTCTTGTGGGAGAACAACTCCATTTGGCTCACTAACTTCACACACCATCAGGCATCCAAGCAGCTCTCAAGGAAACTCAGTTTTCACACTCTATGCTTAGTGCCCTTTGAGTGCATTATCTAGGAATGAACCTGGTAGAGCATCCCACACAAACGAATGCTCCACATGCGGGTTTCACATGCCACCAACTCCACATTCACAGGCAACTTCAGCGCCACAGCCGTTTTCAGATAGCCCTCAATGCAAAGGCTCTAGACGCAAATATTGGTGTGAGAGCTAATTAAATCAAGGAAACACTGCATGTTGGTGAAGGGCATATTGAAGAAGGATCAGCCGAGTGGTTCTTGTGGGAGAACAACTCCATTTGGCTCACTAACTTCACACACCATCAGGCTTCCAAGCAGCTCTCAAGGAGACTCAGTTTTCACACTCTATGCTTAGTGCCCTTTGAGTGCATTATCTAGGAATGAACCTGGTAGAGCATCCCACACAAACGAATGCTCCACATGCGGGTTTCACATGCCACCAACTCCACATTCACAGGCAACTTCAGCGCCACAGCCGTTTTCAGATAGCCCTCAATGCAAAGGCTCTAGACGCAAATATTGGTGTGAGAGCTAATTCAATCAAGGAAACACTGCATGTTGGTGAAGGGCATATTGAAGAAGGATCAGCCGAGTGGTTCTTGTGGGAGAACAACTCCATTTGGCTCACTAACTTCACACACCATCAGGCTTCCAAGCAGCCCTCAAGGAGACTCAGTTTTCACACTCTATGCTTAGTGCCCTTTGAGTGCATTATCTAGGAATGAACCTGGTAGAGCATCCCACACAAACGAATGCTCCACATGCGGGTTTCACATGCCACCAACTCCACATTCACAGGCAACTTCAGCGCCACAGCCGTTTTCAGATAGCCCTCAATGCAAAGGCTCTAGACGCAAATATTGGTGTGAGAGCTAATTCAATCAAGGAAACACTGCATGTTGGTGAAGGGCATATTGAAGAAGGATCAGCCGAGTGGTTCTTGTGGGAGAACAACTCCATTTGGCTCACTAACTTCACACACCATCAGGCATCCAAGCAGCTCTCAAGGAAACTCAGTTTTCACACTCTATGCTTAGTGCCCTTTGAGTGCATTATCTAGGAATGAACCTGGTAGAGCATCCCACACAAACGAATGCTCCACATGCGGGTTTCACATGCCACCAACTCCACATTCACAGGCAACTTCAGCGCCACAGCCGTTTTCAGATAGCCCTCAATGCAAAGGCTCTAGACGCAAATATTGGTGTGAGAGCTAATTCAATCAAGGAAACACTGCATGTTGGTGAAGGGCATATTGAAGAAGGATCAGCCGAGTGGTTCTTGTGGGAGAACAACTCCATTTGGCTCACTAACTTCACACACCATCAGGCTTCCAAGCAGCTCTCAAGGAGACTCAGTTTTCACACTCTATGCTTAGTGCCCTTTGAGTGCATTATCTAGGAATGAACCTGGTAGAGCATCCCACACAAACGAATGCTCCACATGCGGGTTTCACATGCCACCAACTCCACATTCACAGGCAACTTCAGCGCCACAGCCGTTTTCAGATAGCCCTCAATGCAAAGGCTCTAGACGCAAATATTGGTGTGAGAGCTAATTCAATCAAGGAAACACTGCATGTTGGTGAAGGGCATATTGAAGAAGGATCAGCCGAGTGGTTCTTGTGGGAGAACAACTCCATTTGGCTCACTAACTTCACACACCATCAGGCATCCAAGCAGCTCTCAAGAAAACTCAGTTTTCACACTCTATGCTTAGTGCCCTTTGAGTGCATTATCTAGGAATGAACCTGGTAGAGCATCCCACACAAACGAATGCTCCACATGCGGGTTTCACATGCCACCAACTCCACATTCACAGGCAACTTCAGCGCCACAGCCGTTTTCAGATAGCCCTCAATGCAAAGGCTCTAGACGCAAATATTGGTGTGAGAGCTAATTCAATCAAGGAAACACTGCATGTTGGTGAAGGGCATATTGAAGAAGGATCAGCCGAGTGGTTCTTGTGGGAGAACAACTCCATTTGGCTCACTAACTTCACACACCATCAGGCTTCCAAGCAGCTCTCAAGGAGACTCAGTTTTCACACTCTATGCTTAGTGCCCTTTGAGTGCATTATCTAGGAATGAACCTGGTAGAGCATCCCACACAAACGAATGCTCCACATGCGGGTTTCACATGCCACCAACTCCACATTCACAGGCAACTTCAGCGCCACAGCCGTTTTCAGATAGCCCTCAATGCAAAGGCTCTAGACGCAAATATTGGTGTGAGAGCTAATTCAATCAAGGAAACACTGCATGTTGGTGAAGGGCATATTGAAGAAGGATCAGCCGAGTGGTTCTTGTGGGAGAACAACTCCATTTGGCTCACTAACTTCACACACCATCAGGCTTCCAAGCAGCTCTCAAGGAAACTCAGTTTTCACACTCTATGCTTAGTGCCCTTTGAGTGCATTATCTAGGAATGAACCTGGTAGAGCATCCCACACAAACGAATGCTCCACATGCGGGTTTCACATGCCACCAACTCCACATTCACAGGCAACTTCAGCGCCACAGCCGTTTTCAGATAGCCCTCAATGCAAAGGCTCTAGACGCAAATATTGGTGTGAGAGCTAATTCAATCAAGGAAACACTGCATGTTGGTGAAGGGCATATTGAAGAAGGATCAGCCGAGTGGTTCTTGTGGGAGAACAACTCCATTTGGCTCACTAACTTCACACACCATCAGGCTTCCAAGCAGCTCTCAAGGAGACTCAGTTTTCACACTCTATGCTTAGTGCCCTTTGAGTGCATTATCTAGGAATGAACCTGGTAGAGCATCCCACACAAACGAATGCTCCACATGCGGGTTTCACATGCCACCAACTCCACATTCACAGGCAACTTCAGCGCCACAGCCGTTTTCAGATAGCCCTCAATGCAAAGGCTCTAGACGCAAATATTGGTGTGAGAGCTAATTCAATCAAGGAAACACTGCATGTTGGTGAAGGGCATATTGAAGAAGGATCAGCCGAGTGGTTCTTGTGGGAGAACAACTCCATTTGGCTCACTAACTTCATACACCATCAGGCTTCCAAGCAGCTCTCAAGGAGACTCAGTTTTCACACTCTATGCTTAGTGCCCTTTGAGTGCATTATCTAGGAATGAACCTGGTAGAGCATCCCACACAAACGAATGCTCCACATGCGGGTTTCACATGCCACCAACTCCACATTCACAGGCAACTTCAGCGCCACAGCCGTCTTCAGATAGCCCTCAATGCAAAGGCTCTAGATGCAAATATTGTTGTGAGAGCTAATTCAATCAAGGAAACACTGCATGTTGGTGAAGGGCATATTGAAGAAGGATCAGCCGAGTGGTTCTTGTTTGAGAACAACTCCATTTGGCTCACTAACTTCACACACCATCAGGCTTCCAAGCAGCTCTCAAGGAGACTCAGTTTTCACACTCTATGCTTAGTGCCCTTTGAGTGCATTATCTAGGAATGAACCTGGTAGAGCATCCCACACAAACGAATGCTCCACATGCGGGTTTCACATGCCACCAACTCCACATTCACAGGCAACTTCAGCGCCACAGCCGTTTTCAGATAGCCCTCAATGTAAAGGCTCTAGACGCAAATATTGGTGTGAGAGCTAATTCAATCAAGGAAACACTGCATGTTGGTGAAGGGCATATTGAAGAAGGATCAGCCGAGTGGTTCTTGTGGGAGAACAACTCCATTTGGCTCACTAACTTCACACACCATCAGGCTTCCAAGCAGCTCTCAAGGAGACTCAGTTTTCACACTCTATGCTTAGTGCCCTTTGAGTGCATTATCTAGGAATGAACCTGGTAGAGCATCCCACACAAACGAATGCTCCACATGCGGGTTTCACATGCCACCAACTCCACATTCACAGGCAACTTCAGCGCCACAGCCGTTTTCAGATAGCCCTCAATGCAAAGGCTCTAGACGCAAATATTGGTGTGAGAGCTAATTCAATCAAGGAAACACTGCATGTTGGTGAAGGGCATATTGAAGAAGGATCAGCCGAGTGGTTCTTGTGGGAGAACAACTCCATTTGGCTCACTAACTTCACACACCATCAGGCATCCAAGCAGCTCTCAAGGAAACTCAGTTTTCACACTCTATGCTTAGTGCCCTTTGAGTGCATTATCTAGGAATGAACCTGGTAGAGCATCCCACACAAACGAATGCTCCACATGCGGGTTTCACATGCCACCAACTCCACATTCACAGGCAACTTCAGCGCCACAGCCGTTTTCAGATAGCCCTCAATGCAAAGGCTCTAGACGCAAATATTGGTGTGAGAGCTAATTCAATCAAGGAAACACTGCATGTTGGTGAAGGGCATATTGAAGAAGGATCAGCCGAGTGGTTCTTGTGGGAGAACAACTCCATTTGGCTCACTAACTTCACACACCATCAGGCTTCCAAGCAGCTCTCAAGGAAACTCAGTTTTCACACTCTATGCTTAGTGCCCTTTGAGTGCATTATCTAGGAATGAACCTGGAAGAGCATCCCACACAAACGAATGCTCCACATGCGGGTTTCACATGCCACCAACTCCACATTCACAGGCAACTTCAGCGCCACAGCCGTTTTCAGATAGCCCTCAATGCAAAGGCTCTAGACGCAAATATTGGTGTGAGAGCTAATTCAATCAAGGAAACACTGCATGTTGGTGAATGGCATATTGAAGAAGGATCAGCCGAGTGGTTCTTGTGGGAGAACAACTCCATTTGGCTCACTAACTTCACACACCATCAGGCTTCCAAGCAGCTCTCAAGGAGACTCAGTTTTCACACTCTATGCTTAGTGCCCTTTGAGTGCATTATCTAGGAATGAACCTGGTAGAGCATCCCACACAAACGAATGCTCCACATGCGGGTTTCACATGCCACCAACTCCACATTCACAGGCAACTTCAGCGCCACAGCCGTTTTCAGATAGCCCTCAATGCAAAGGCTCTAGACGCAAATATTGGTGTGAGAGCTAATTCAATCAAGGAAACACTGCATGTTGGTGAAGGGCATATTGAAGAAGGATCAGCCGAGTGGTTCTTGTGGGAGAACAACTCCATTTGGCTCACTAACTTCACACACCATCAGGCATCCAAGCAGCTCTCAAGGAAACTCAGTTTTCACACTCTATGCTTAGTGCCCTTTGAGTGCATTATCTAGGAATGAACCTGGTAGAGCATCCCACACAAACGAATGCTCCACATGCGGGTTTCACATGCCACCAACTCCACATTCACAGGCAACTTCAGCGCCACAGCCGTTTTCAGATAGCCCTCAATGCAAAGGCTCTAGACGCAAATATTGGTGTGAGAGCTAATTCAATCAAGGAAACACTGCATGTTGGTGAAGGGCATATTGAAGAAGGATCAGCCGAGTGGTTCTTGTGGGAGAACAACACCATTTGGCTCACTAACTTCACACACCATCAGGCATCCAAGCAGCTCTCAAGGAAACTCAGTTTTCACACTCTATGCTTAGTGCCCTTTGAGTGCATTATCTAGGAATGAACCTGGTAGAGCATCCCACACAAACGAATGCTCCACATGCGGGTTTCACATGCCACCAACTCCACATTCACAGGCAACTTCAGCGCCACAGCCGTTTTCAGATAGCCCTCAATGCAAAGGCTCTAGACGCAAATATTGGTGTGAGAGCTAATTCAATCAAGGAAACACTGCATGTTGGTGAAGGGCATATTGAAGAAGGATCAGCCGAGTGGTTCTTGTGGGAGAACAACTCCATTTGGCTCACTAACTTCACACACCATCAGGCTTCCAAGCAGCTCTCAAGGAAACTCAGTTTTCACACTCTATGCTTAGTGCCCTTTGAGTGCATTATCTAGGAATGAACCTGGAAGAGCATCCCACACAAACGAATGCTCCACATGCGGGTTTCACATGCCACCAACTCCACATTCACAGGCAACTTCAGCGCCACAGCCGTTTTCAGATAGCCCTCAATGCAAAGGCTCTAGACGCAAATATTGGTGTGAGAGCTAATTCAATCAAGGAAACACTGCATGTTGGTGAAGGGCATATTGAAGAAGGATCAGCCGAGTGGTTCTTGTGGGAGAACAACTCCATTTGGCTCACTAACTTCACACACCATCAGGCTTCCAAGCAGCTCTCAAGGAGACTCAGTTTTCACACTCTATGCTTAGTGCCCTTTGAGTGCATTATCTAGGAATGAACCTGGTAGAGCATCCCACACAAACGAATGCTCCACATGCGGGTTTCACATGCCACCAACTCCACATTCACAGGCAACTTCAGCGCCACAGCCGTTTTCAGATAGCCCTCAATGCAAAGGCTCTAGACGCAAATATTGGTGTGAGAGCTAATTCAATCAAGGAAACACTGCATGTTGGTGAAGGGCATATTGAAGAAGGATCAGCCGAGTGGTTCTTGTGGGAGAACAACTCCATTTGGCTCACTAACTTCACACACCATCAGGCTTCCAAGCAGCCCTCAAGGAGACTCAGTTTTCACACTCTATGCTTAGTGCCCTTTGAGTGCATTATCTAGGAATGAACCTGGTAGAGCATCCCACACAAACGAATGCTCCACATGCGGGTTTCACATGCCACCAACTCCACATTCACAGGCAACTTCAGCGCCACAGCCGTTCTCAGATAGCCCTCAATGCAAAGACTCTAGACGCAAATATTGGTGTGAGAGCTAATTCAATCAAGGAAACACTGCATGTTGGTGAAGGGCATATTGAAGAAGGATCAGCCGAGTGGTTCTTGTGGGAGAACAACTCCATTTGGCTCACTAACTTCACACACCATCAGGCATCCAAGCAGCTCTCAAGGAAACTCAGTTTTCACACTCTATGCTTAGTGCCCTTTGAGTGCATTATCTAGGAATGAACCTGGTAGAGCATCCCACACACGAATGCTCCACATGCGGGTTTCACATGCCACCAACTCCACATTCACAGGCAACTTCAGCGCCACAGCCGTTTTCAGATAGCCCTCAATGCAAAGGCTCTAGACGCAAATATTGGTGTGAGAGCTAATTCAATCAAGGAAACACTGCATGTTGGTGAAGGGCATATTGAAGAAGGATCAGCCGAGTGGTTCTTGTGGGAGAACAACTCCATTTGGCTCACTAACTTCACACACCATCAGGCTTCCAAGCAGCTCTCAAGGAGACTCAGTTTTCACACTCTATGCTTAGTGCCCTTTGAGTGCATTATCTAGGAATGAACCTGGTAGAGCATCCCACACAAACGAATGCTCCACATGCGGGTTTCACATGCCAGCAACTCCACATTCACAGGCAACTTCAGCGCCACAGCCGTTTTCAGATAGCCCTCAATGCAAAGGCTCTAGACGCAAATATTGGTGTGAGAGCTAATTCAATCAAGGAAACACTGCATGTTGGTGAAGGGCATATTGAAGAAGGATCAGCCGAGTGGTTCTTGTGGGAGAACAACTCCATTTGGCTCACTAACTTCACACACCATCAGGCTTCCAAGCAGCCCTCAAGGAGACTCAGTTTTCACACTCTATGCTTAGTGCCCTTTGAGTGCATTATCTAGGAATGAACCTGGTAGAGCATCCCACACAAACGAATGCTCCACATGCGGGTTTCACATGCCACCAACTCCACATTCACAGGCAACTTCAGCGCCACAGCCGTTTTCAGATAGCCCTCAATGCAAAGGCTCTAGACGCAAATATTGGTGTGAGAGCTAATTCAATCAAGGAAACACTGCATGTTGGTGAAGGGCATATTGAAGAAGGATCAGCCGAGTGGTTCTTGTGGGAGAACAACTCCATTTGGCTCACTAACTTCACACACCATCAGGCATCCAAGCAGCTCTCAAGGAAACTCAGTTTTCACACTCTATGCTTAGTGCCCTTTGAGTGCATTATCTAGGAATGAACCTGGTAGAGCATCCCACACAAACGAATGCTCCACATGCGGGTTTCACATGCCACCAACTCCACATTCACAGGCAACTTCAGCGCCACAGCCGTTTTCAGATAGCCCTCAATGCAAAGGCTCTAGACGCAAATATTGGTGTGAGAGCTAATTCAATCAAGGAAACACTGCATGTTGGTGAAGGGCATATTGAAGAAGGATCAGCCGAGTGGTTCTTGTGGGAGAACAACTCCATTTGGCTCACTAACTTCACACACCATCAGGCTTCCAAGCAGCTCTCAAGGAGACTCAGTTTTCACACTCTATGCTTAGTGCCCTTTGAGTGCATTATCTAGGAATGAACCTGGTAGAGCATCCCACACAAACGAATGCTCCACATGCGGGTTTCACATGCCACCAACTCCACATTCACAGGCAACTTCAGCGCCACAGCCGTTTTCAGATAGCCCTCAATGCAAAGGCTCTAGACGCAAATATTGGTGTGAGAGCTAATTCAATCAAGGAAACACTGCATGTTGGTGAAGGGCATATTGAAGAAGGATCAGCCGAGTGGTTCTTGTGGGAGAACAACTCCATTTGGCTCACTAACTTCACACACCATCAGGCATCCAAGCAGCTCTCAAGGAAACTCAGTTTTCACACTCTATGCTTAGTGCCCTTTGAGTGCATTATCTAGGAATGAACCTGGTAGAGCATCCCACACAAACGAATGCTCCACATGCGGGTTTCACATGCCACCAACTCCACATTCACAGGCAACTTCAGCGCCACAGCCGTTTTCAGATAGCCCTCAATGCAAAGGCTCTAGACGCAAATATTGGTGTGAGAGCTAATTCAATCAAGGAAACACTGCATGTTGGTGAAGGGCATATTGAAGAAGGATCAGCCGAGTGGTTCTTGTGGGAGAACAACTCCATTTGGCTCACTAACTTCACACACCATCAGGCATCCAAGCAGCTCTCAAGGAAACTCAGTTTTCACACTCTATGCTTAGTGCCCTTTGAGTGCATTATCTAGGAATGAACCTGGTAGAGCATCCCACACAAACGAATGCTCCACATGCGGGTTTCACATGCCACCAACTCCACATTCACAGGCAACTTCAGCGCCACAGCCGTTTTCAGATAGCCCTCAATGCAAAGGCTCTAGACGCAAATATTGGTGTGAGAGCTAATTCAATCAAGGAAACACTGCATGTTGGTGAAGGGCATATTGAAGAAGGATCAGCCGAGTGGTTCTTGTGGGAGAACAACTCCATTTGGCTCACTAACTTCACACACCATCAGGCTTCCAAGCAGCTCTCAAGGAGACTCAGTTTTCATACTCTATGCTTAGTGCCCTTTGAGTGCATTATCTAGGAATGAACCTGGTAGAGCATCCCACACAAACGAATGCTCCACATGCGGGTTTCACATGCCACCAACTCCACATTCACAGGCAACTTCAGCGCCACAGCCGTTCTCAGATAGCCCTCAATGCAAAGACTCTAGACGCAAATATTGGTGTGAGAGCTAATTCAATCAAGGAAACACTGCATGTTGGTGAAGGGCATATTGAAGAAGGATCAGCCGAGTGGTTCTTGTGGGAGAACAACTCCATTTGGCTCACTAACTTCACACACCATCAGGCATCCAAGCAGCTCTCAAGGAAACTCAGTTTTCACACTCTATGCTTAGTGCCCTTTGAGTGCATTATCTAGGAATGAACCTGGTAGAGCATCCCACACACGAATGCTCCACATGCGGGTTTCACATGCCACCAACTCCACATTCACAGGCAACTTCAGCGCCACAGCCGTTTTCAGATAGCCCTCAATGCAAAGGCTCTAGACGCAAATATTGGTGTGAGAGCTAATTCAATCAAGGAAACACTGCATGTTGGTGAAGGGCATATTGAAGAAGGATCAGCCGAGTGGTTCTTGTGGGAGAACAACTCCATTTGGCTCACTAACTTCACACACCATCAGGCTTCCAAGCAGCTCTCAAGGAGACTCAGTTTTCACACTCTATGCTTAGTGCCCTTTGAGTGCATTATCTAGGAATGAACCTGGTAGAGCATCCCACACAAACGAATGCTCCACATGCGGGTTTCACATGCCACCAACTCCACATTCACAGGCAACTTCAGCGCCACAGCCGTTTTCAGATAGCCCTCAATGCAAAGGCTCTAGACGCAAATATTGGTGTGAGAGCTAATTCAATCAAGGAAACACTGCATGTTGGTGAAGGGCATATTGAAGAAGGATCAGCCGAGTGGTTCTTGTGGGAGAACAACTCCATTTGGCTCACTAACTTCACACACCATCAGGCTTCCAAGCAGCCCTCAAGGAGACTCAGTTTTCACACTCTATGCTTAGTGCCCTTTGAGTGCATTATCTAGGAATGAACCTGGTAGAGCATCCCACACAAACGAATGCTCCACATGCGGGTTTCACATGCCACCAACTCCACATTCACAGGCAACTTCAGCGCCACAGCCGTTTTCAGATAGCCCTCAATGCAAAGGCTCTAGACGCAAATATTGGTGTGAGAGCTAATTCAATCAAGGAAACACTGCATGTTGGTGAAGGGCATATTGAAGAAGGATCAGCCGAGTGGTTCTTGTGGGAGAACAACTCCATTTGGCTCACTAACTTCACACACCATCAGGCATCCAAGCAGCTCTCAAGGAAACTCAGTTTTCACACTCTATGCTTAGTGCCCTTTGAGTGCATTATCTAGGAATGAACCTGGTAGAGCATCCCACACAAACGAATGCTCCACATGCGGGTTTCACATGCCACCAACTCCACATTGACAGGCAACTTCAGCGCCACAGCAGTTTTCAGATAGCCCTCAATGCAAAGGCTCTAGACGCAAATATTGGTGTGAGAGCTAATTCAATCAAGGAAACACTGCATGTTGGTGAAGGGCATATTGAAGAAGGATCAGCCGAGTGGTTCTTGTGGGAGAACAACTCCATTTGGCTCACTAACTTCACACACCATCAGGCTTCCAAGCAGCTCTCAAGGAGACTCAGTTTTCACACTCTATGCTTAGTGCCCTTTGAGTGCATTATCTAGGAATGAACCTGGTAGAGCATCCCACACAAACGAATGCTCCACATGCGGGTTTCACATGCCACCAACTCCACATTCACAGGCAACTTCAGCGCCACAGCCGTTTTCAGATAGCCCTCAATGCAAAGGCTCTAGACGCAAATATTGGTGTGAGAGCTAATTCAATCAAGGAAACACTGCATGTTGGTGAAGGGCATATTGAAGAAGGATCAGCCGAGTGGTTCTTGTGGGAGAACAACTCCATTTGGCTCACTAACTTCACACACCATCAGGCATCCAAGCAGCTCTCAAGGAAACTCAGTTTTCACACTCTATGCTTAGTGCCCTTTGAGTGCATTATCTAGGAATGAACCTGGTAGAGCATCCCACACAAACGAATGCTCCACATGCGGGTTTCACATGCCACCAACTCCACATTCACAGGCAACTTCAGCGCCACAGCCGTTTTCAGATAGCCCTCAATGCAAAGGCTCTAGACGCAAATATTGGTGTGAGAGCTAATTCAATCAAGGAAACACTGCATGTTGGTGAAGGGCATATTGAAGAAGGATCAGCCGAGTGGTTCTTGTGGAGAGAACAACTCCATTTGGCTCACTAACTTCACACACCATCAGGCATCCAAGCAGCTCTCAAGGAAACTCAGTTTTCACACTCTATGCTTAGTGCCCTTTGAGTGCATTATCTAGGAATGAACCTGGTAGAGCATCCCACACAAACGAATGCTCCACATGCGGGTTTCACATGCCACCAACTCCACATTCACAGGCAACTTCAGCGCCACAGCCGTTTTCAGATAGCCCTCAATGCAAAGGCTCTAGACGCAAATATTGGTGTGAGAGCTAATTCAATCAAGGAAACACTGCATGTTGGTGAAGGGCATATTGAAGAAGGATCAGCCGAGTGGTTCTTGTGGGAGAACAACTCCATTTGGCTCACTAACTTCACACACCATCAGCTTCCAAGCAGCTCTCAAGGAGACTCAGTTTTCATACTCTATGCTTAGTGCCCTTTGTGTGGCTAGGACTGAAATGAACCTGGTAGAGCATCCCACACAAACGAATGCTCCACATGCGGGTTTCACATGCCACCAACTCCACATTCACAGGCAACTTCAGCGCCACAGCCGTTCTCAGATAGCCCTCAATGCAAAGACTCTAGACGCAAATATTGGTGTGAGAGCTAATTCAATCAAGAAACACTGCATGTTGGTGAAGGGCATATTGAAGAAGGATCAGCCGAGTGGTTCTTGTGGGAGAACAACTCCATTTGGCTCACTAACTTCACACACCATCAGGCATCCAAGCAGCTCTCAAGGAAACTCAGTTTTCACACTCTATGCTTAGTGCCCTTTGAGTGCATTATCTAGGAATGAACCTGGTAGAGCATCCCACACAAACGAATGCTCCACATGCGGGTTTCACATGCCACCAACTCCACATTCACAGGCAACTTCAGCGCCACAGCCGTTTTCAGATAGCCCTCAATGCAAAGGCTCTAGACGCAAATATTGGTGTGAGAGCTAATTCAATCAAGGAAACACTGCATGTTGGTGAAGGGCATATTGAAGAAGGATCAGCCGAGTGGTTCTTGTGGGAGAACAACTCCATTTGGCTCACTAACTTCACACACCATCAGGCTTCCAAGCAGCCCTCAAGGAGACTCAGTTTTCACACTCTATGCTTAGTGCCCTTTGAGTGCATTATCTAGGAATGAACCTGGTAGAGCATCCCACACAAACGAATGCTCCACATGCGGGTTTCACATGCCACCAACTCCACATTCACAGGCAACTTCAGCGCCACAGCCGTTTTCAGATAGCCCTCAATGCAAAGGCTCTAGACGCAAATATTGGTGTGAGAGCTAATTCAATCAAGGAAACACTGCATGTTGGTGAAGGGCATATTGAAGAAGGATCAGCCGAGTGGTTCTTGTGGGAGAACAACTCCATTTGGCTCACTAACTTCACACACCATCAGGCATCCAAGCAGCTCTCAAGGAAACTCAGTTTTCACACTCTATGCTTAGTGCCCTTTGAGTGCATTATCTAGGAATGAACCTGGTAGAGCATCCCACACAAACGAATGCTCCACATGCGGGTTTCACATGCCACCAACTCCACATTCACAGGCAACTTCAGCGCCACAGCCGTTTTCAGATAGCCCTCAATGCAAAGGCTCTAGACGCAAATATTGGTGTGAGAGCTAATTCAATCAAGGAAACACTGCATGTTGGTGAAGGGCATATTGAAGAAGGATCAGCCGAGTGGTTCTTGTGGGAGAACAACTCCATTTGGCTCACTAACTTCACACACCATCAGGCTTCCAAGCAGCTCTCAAGGAGACTCAGTTTTCACACTCTATGCTTAGTGCCCTTTGAGTGCATTATCTAGGAATGAACCTGGTAGAGCATCCCACACAAACGAATGCTCCACATGCGGGTTTCACATGCCACCCACTCCACATTCACAGGCAACTTCAGCGCCACAGCCGTTTTCAGATAGCCCTCAATGCAAAGGCTCTAGACGCAAATATTGGTGTGAGAGCTAATTCAATCAAGGAAACACTGCATGTTGGTGAAGGGCATATTGAAGAAGGATCAGCCGAGTGGTTCTTGTGGGAGAACAACTCCATTTGGCTCACTAACTTCACACACTATCAGGCATCCAAGCAGCTCTCAAGGAAACTCAGTTTTCACACTCTATGCTTAGTGCCCTTTGAGTGCATTCTCTAGGAATGAACCTGGTAGAGCATCCCACACAAACGAATGCTCCACATGCGGGTTTCACATGCCACCAACTCCACATTGACAGGCAACTTCAGCGCCACAGCCGTTTTCAGATAGCCCTCAATGCAAAGGCTCTAGACGCAAATATTGGTGTGAGAGCTAATTCAATCAAGGAAACACTGCATGTTGGTGAAGGGCATATTGAAGAAGGATCAGCCGAGTGGTTCTTGTGGGAGAACAACTCCATTTGGCTCACTAACTTCATACACCATCAGGCTTCCAAGCAGCTCTCAAGGAAACTCAGTTTTCACACTCTATACTTAGTGCCCTTTGAGTGCATTATCTAGGAATGAACCTGTAGAACATCCTACACAAACGAATGCTCCACATGCGGGTTTCACATGCCACCAACTCCACATTCACAGGCAACTTCAGCGCCACAGCCGTTTTCAGATAGCCCTCAATGCAAAGGCTCTAGACGCAAATATTGGTGTGAGAGCTAATTCAATCAAGGAAACACTGCATGTTGGTGAAGGGCATATTGAAGAAGGATCAGCCGAGTGGTTCTTGTGGGAGAACAACTCCATTTGGCTCACTAACTTCACACACCATCAGGCTTCCAAGCAGCTCTCAAGGAGACTCAGTTTTCACACTCTATGCTTAGTGCCCTTTGAGTGCATTATCTAGGAATGAACCTGGTAGAGCATCCCACACAAACGAATGCTCCACATGCGGGTTTCACATGCCACCAACTCCACATTCACAGGCAACTTCAGCGCCACAGCCGTTTGCAGATAGCCCTCAATGCAAAGGCTCTAGACGCAAATATTGGTGTGAGAGCTAATTCAATCAAGGAAACACTGCATGTTGGTGAAGGGCATATTGAAGAAGGATCAGCCGAGTGGTTCTTGTGGGAGAACAACTCCATTTGGCTCACTAACTTCACACACCATCAGGCTTCCAAGCAGCCCTCAAGGAGACTCAGTTTTCACACTCTATGCTTAGTGCCCTTTGAGTGCATTATCTAGGAATGAACCTGGTAGAGCATCCCACACAAACGAATGCTCCACATGCGGGTTTCACATGCCACCAACTCCACATTCACAGGCAACTTCAGCGCCACAGCCGTTTTCAGATAGCCCTCAATGCAAAGGCTCTAGACGCAAATATTGGTGTGAGAGCTAATTCAATCAAGGAAACACTGCATGTTGGTGAAGGGCATATTGAAGAAGGATCAGCCGAGTGGTTCTTGTGGGAGAACAACTCCATTTGGCTCACTAACTTCACACACCATCAGGCTTCCAAGCAGCTCTCAAGGAAACTCAGTTTTCACACTCTATGCTTAGTGCCCTTTGAGTGCATTATCTAGGAATGAACCTGGTAGAGCATCCCACACAAACGAATGCTCCACATGCGGGTTTCACATGCCACCAACTCCACATTCACAGGCAACTTCAGCGCCACAGCCGTTTTCAGATAGCCCTCAATGCAAAGGCTCTAGACGCAAATATTGGTGTGAGAGCTAATTCAATCAAGGAAACACTGCATGTTGGTGAAGGGCATATTGAAGAAGGATCAGCCGAGTGGTTCTTGTGGGAGAACAACTCCATTTGGCTCACTAACTTCACACACCATCAGGCTTCCAAGCAGCTCTCAGGGAGACTCAGTTTCAGACTCGATGCTTAGTGCCCTTTGAGTGCATTATCTAGGAATGAACCTGGTAGAGCATTCCACACAAACGAATGCTCCACATGCGGGTTTCACATGCCAGCAATTCCACATTCACAGGCAACTTCAGCGCCACAGCCGTTTTCAGATAGCCCTCAATGCAAAGGCTCTAGACGCAAATATTGGTGTGAGAGCTAATTCAATCAAGGAAACACTGCATGTTGGTGAAGGGCATATTGAAGAAGGATCAGCCGAGTGGTTCTTGTGGGAGAACAACTCCATTTGGCTCACTAACTTCACACACCATCAGGCTTCCAAGCAGCTCTCAAGGAAACTCAGTTTCATACTCTATGCTTAGTGCCCTTTGAGTGCATTATCTAGGAATGAACCTGGTAGAACATCCCACACAAACGAATGCTCCACATGCGGGTTTCACATGCCACCAACTCCACATTGACAGGCAACTTCAGCGCCACAGCCGTTTTCAGATAGCCCTCAATGCAAAGGCTCTAGACGCAAATATTGGTGTGAGAGCTAATTAAATCAAGGAAACACTGCATGTTGGTGAAGGGCATATTGAAGAAGGATCAGCCGAGTGGTTCTTGTGGGAGAACAACTCCATTTGGCTCACTAACTTCACACACCATCAGGCTTCCAAGCAGCTCTCAAGGAGACTCAGTTTTCACACTCTATGCTTAGTGCCCTTTGAGTGCATTATCTAGGAATGAACCTGGTAGAGCATCCCACACAAACGAATGCTCCACATGCGGGTTTCACATGCCACCAACTCCACATTCACAGGCAACTTCAGCGCCACAGCCGTTTTCAGATAGCCCTCAATGCAAAGGCTCTAGACGCAAATATTGGTGTGAGAGCTAATTCAATCAAGGAAACACTGCATGTTGGTGAAGGGCATATTGAAGAAGGATCAGCCGAGTGGTTCTTGTGGGAGAACAACTCCATTTGGCTCACTAACTTCACACACCATCAGGCATCCAAGCAGCTCTCAAGGAAACTCAGTTTTCACACTCTATGCTTAGTGCCCTTTGAGTGCATTATCTAGGAATGAACCTGGTAGAACATCCCACACAAACGAATACTCCACATGCGGGTTTCACATGCCACCAACTCCACATTGACAGGCAACTTCAGCGCCACAGCCGTTTTCAGATAGCCCTCAATGCAAAGGCTCTAGACGCAAATATTGGTGTGAGAGCTAATTCAATCAAGGAAACACTGCATATTGGTGAAGGGCATATTGAAGAAGGATCAGCCGAGTGGTTCTTGTGGGAGAACAACTCCATTTGGCTCACTAACTTCACACACCATCAGGCATCCAAGCAGCTCTCAAGGAAACTCAGTTTTCACACTCTAGGCTTAGTGCCCTTTGAGTGCATTATCTAGGAATGAACCTGGTAGAGCATCCCACACAAACGAATGCTCCACATGCGGGTTTCACATGCCACCAACTCCACATTCACAGGCAACTTCAGCGCCACAGCCGTTTTCAGATAGCCCTCAATGCAAAGGCTCTAGACGCAAATATTGGTGTGAGAGCTAATTCAATCAAGGAAACACTGCATGTTGGTGAAGGGCATATTGAAGAAGGATCAGCCGAGTGGTTCTTGTGGGAGAACAACTCCATTTGGCTCACTAACTTCATACACCATCAGGCTTCCAAGCAGCTCTCAAGGAAACTCAGTTTTCACACTCTATGCTTAGTGCCCTTTGAGTGCATTATCTAGGAATGAACCTGGTAGAACATCCCACACAAACGAATGCTCCACATGCGGGTTACACAAACGAATGCTCCACATGCGGGTTTCACATGCCACCAACTCCACATTCACAGGCAACTTCAGCGCCACAGCCGTTTTCAGATAGCCCTCAATGCAAAGGCTCTAGACGCAAATATTGGTGTGAGAGCTAATTCAATCAAGGAAACACTGCATGTTGGTGAAGGGCATATTGAAGAAGGATCAGCCGAGTGGTTCTTGTGGGAGAACAACTCCATTTGGCTCACTAACTTCACACACCATCAGGCATCCAAGCAGCTCTCAAGGAAACTCAGTTTTCACACTCTATGCTTAGTGCCCTTTGAGTGCATTATCTAGGAATGAACCTGGTAGAGCAACCCACACAAACGAATGCTCCACATTCGTGTTTCACATGCCACCAACTCCACATTCACAGGCAACTTCAGCACCATGGCCATTTTCAGATAGCCCTCAATGCAAAGGCTCTAGACGCAAATATTGGTGTGAGAGCTAATTCAATCAAGGAAACACTGCATGTTGGTGAAGGGCATATTGAAGAAGGATCAGCCGAGTGGTTCTTGTGGGAGAACAACTCCATTTGGCTCACTAACTTCACACACCATCAGGCTTCCAAGCAGCTCTCAAGGAAACTCAGTTTTCACACTCTACGCTTAGTGCCCTTTGAGTGCATTATCTAGGAATGAACCTGGTAGAGCATCCCACACAAACGAATGCTCCACATTGTGGGTTTCACATGCCACCAACTCCACATTCACAGGCAACTTCAGCGCCACAGCCGTTTTCAGATAGCCCTCAATGCAAAGGCTCTAGACGCAAATATTGGTGTGAGAGCTAATTCAATCAAGGAAACACTGCATGTTGGTGAAGGGCATATTGAAGAAGGATCAGCCGAAGTGGTTCTTGTGGAGAGAACAACTCCATTTGGCTCACTAACTTCACACACCATCAGGCTTCCAAGCAGCTCTTCAAGGAAACTCAGTTTTCACACTCTAAGCTTACTGCCCTTTGAGTGCCTAAGACTGAAATGAACCTGGTAGAGCATCCCACACAAACGAATGCTCCACATGCGGGTTTCACATGCCACCAACTCCACATTCACAGGCAACTTCAGCGCCACAGCCGTTTTCAGATAGCCCTCAATGCAAAGGCTCTAGACGCAAATGTTGGTGTGAGAGCTAATTCAATCAAGGAAACACTGCATGTTGGTGAAGGGTATATTGAAGAAGGATCAGCCGAGTGGTTCTTGTGGGAGAACAACTCCATTTGGCTCACTAACTTCACACACCATCAGGCTTCCAAGCAGCTCTCAAGGAAACTCAGTTTTCACACTCTATGCTTAGTGCCCTTTGAGTGCCTAAGACTGAAATGAACCTGGTAGAGCATCCCACACAAACGAATGCTCCACATGCGGGTTTCATATGCCACCAACTCCACATTCACAGGCAACTTCAGCACCACAGCCGTTTTCAGATAGCCCTCAATGCAAAGGCTCTAGACGCAAATATTGGTGTGAGAGCTAATTCAATCAAGGAAACACTGCATGTGGGTGAAGGGCATATTGAAGAAGGATCAGCCGAGTGGTTCTTGTGGGAGAACAACTCCATTTGGCTCACTAACTTCACACACCATCAGGCTTCCAAGCAGCTCTCAAGGAAACTCAGTTTTCACACTCTATGCTTAGTGCCCCTTTGAGTGCATTATCTAGGAATGAACTTGGTAGAGCATCCCACACAAACGAATGCTCCACATGCGGGGTTTCACATGCCACCAACTCCACATTCACAGGCAACTTCAGCGCCACAGCTGTTTTCAGATAGCCCTCAATGCAAAGGCTCTAGACGCAAATGTTGGTGTGAGAGCTAATTCAATCAAGGAAACACTGCATGTTGGTGAAGGGCATATTGAAGAAGGATCAGCCGAGTGGTTCTTGTGGGAGAACAACTCCATTTGGATCACTAACTTCACACACCATCAGGCTTCCAAGCAGCTCTCAAGGAAACTCAGTTTTCACACTCTATGCTTAGTGCCCTTTGAGTGCATTATCTAGGAATGAACCGCATGTGGAGCATGCCACACAAACGAATGCTCCACATGCGGGTTTCACATGCCACCAACTCCACATTGACAGGCAACTTCAGCGCCACAGCCGTTTTCAGAGAGCCCTCAATGCAAAGGCTCTAGACGCAAATATTGGTGTGAGAGCTAATTCAATCAAGGAAACACTGCATGTTGGTGAAGGGCATATTGAAGAAGGATCAGCCGAGTGGTTCTTGTGGGAGAACAACTCCATTTTGCTCACTAACTTCACACGACCATCAGGCTTCCAAGCAGCTCTCAAGGAAACTCAGTTTTCACACTCTATGCTTAGTGCCCTTTGAGTGCATTATCTAGGAATGAACCTGGAAGAGCATCCCACACAAACGAATGCTCCACATGCGGGTTTCACATGACACCAACTCCACATTCACAGGCAACTTCAGCGCCACAGCCCTTTTCAGATAGCCCTCAATGCAAAGGCTCTAGACGCAAATATTGGTGTGAGAGCTAATTCAATCAAGGAAACACTGCATGTGGGTGAAGGGCATATTGAAGAAGGATCAGCCGAGTGGTTCTTGTGGGAGAACAACTCCATTTGGATCACTAACTTCACACACCATCAGGCTTCCAAGCAGCTCTCAAGGAAACTCAGTTTTCACACTCTATGCTTAGTGCCCTTTGAGTGCATTATCTAGGAATGAACCGCATGTGGAGCATGCCACACAAACGAATGCTCCACATGCGGGTTTCACATGCCACCAACTCCCACATTGACAGGCAACTTCTGCGCCACAGCCGTTTTCAGAGAGACCTCAATGCAAAGGCTCTAGACGCAAATATTGGTGTGAGAGATAATTCAATCAAGGAAACACTGCATTGTTGGTGAAGGGCATATTGAAGAAGGATCAGCCGAGTGGTTCTTGTGGGAGAACAACTCCATTTTGCTCACTAACTACACACACCATCAGGCTTCCAAGCAGCTCTCAAGGAAACTCAGTTTTCACACTCTATGCTTAGTGCCCTTTGAGTGCATTATCTAGGAATGAACCTGGTAGAGCATCCCACACAAACGAATGCTCCACATGCGGGTTTCACATGCCACCAACTCCACATTCACAGGCAACTTCAGCGCCACAGCCCTTTTCAGATAGCCCTCAATGCAAAGGCTCTAGACGCAAATATTGGTGTGAGAGCTAATTCAATCAAGTAAACACAGCATGTTGGTAAAGGGCATATTGAAGAAGGATCAGCCGAGTGGTTCTTGTGGAGAGAACAACTCCATTTGGCTCACTAACTTCACACACCATCAGGCTTCCAAGCAGCTCTCAAGGAAACTCAGTTTTCACACTCTATGCTTAGTGCCCTTTGTGTGGCTAGGACTGAAATGAACCTGGTAGAGCATCCCACACAAACGAATGCTCCACATGCGGGTTTCACATGCCACCAACTCCACATTCAGAGGCAACTTCAGCGCCACAGCCGTTTTCAGATAGCCCTCAATGCAAAAGGCTCTAGACGCAAATATTGGTGTGAGAGCTAATTCAATCAAGGAAACACTGCATGTTGGTGAAGGGCATATTGAAGAAGGATCAGCCGAGTGGTTCTTGTGGGAGAACAACTCCATTTGGCTCACTAACTTCACACACCATCAGGCTTCCAAGCAGCTCTCAAGGAAACTCAGTTTTCACACTCTATGCTTAGTGCCCCTTTGAGTGCATTATCTAGGAATGAACCTGGTAGAGCATCCCACACAAACGAATGCTCCACATGCGGGTTTCACATGCCACCAACTCCACATTCACAGGCAACTTCAGCGCCACAGCCGTTTTCAGATAGCCCTCAATGCAAAGGCTCTAGATGCAAATATTTGTGTGAGAGCTAATTCAATCAAGGAAACACTGCATGTTGGTGAAGGGCATATTGAAGAAGGATCAGCCGAGTGGTTTTTTGTGGGAAAACAACTCCATTTGGCTCACTAACTTCACACACCATCAGGCTTCCAAGCAGCTCTCAAGGAAACTCAGTTTTCACACTCTATGCTTAGTGCCCTTTGAGTGCATTATCTAGGAATGAACCTGGTAGAACATCCCACACAAACGAATGCTCCACATGCGGGTTTCACATGCCACCAACTCCACATTCACAGGCAACTTCAGCGCCACAGCCGTTTTCAGATAGCCA
>NW_026698312.1:0-66531 GCF_030435755.1 Ochotona princeps
TGGTTCATTCCTAGATAATGCACTCAAAGGGCACTAAGCATAGAATGTGAAAACTGAGTTTCCTTGAGAGCTGCTTGGAAGCCTGATGGTGTGTGAAGTTAGTGAGCCAAATGGAGTTGTTCTCCCACAAGAACCACTCGGCTGATCCTTCTTCAATATGCCCTTCACCAACATGCAGTGTTTCCTTGATTGAATTAGCTCTCACACCAATATTTACGTCTAGAGCCTTTGCATTGAGGGCTATCTGAAAACGGCTGTGGCGCTGAAGTTGCCTGTGAATGTGGAGTTGGTGGCATGTGAAACCCGCATGTGGAGCATTCGTTTGTGTGGGATGCTCACGAAGCTTCATTTCAGTCCTAGGCATACAAAGGGCACTAAGCATAGAGTGTGAAAACTGAGTTTCCTTGAGAGCTGCTTGGAAGCCTGATGGTGTGTGAAGTTAGTGAGCCAAATGGAGTTGTTCTCCCACAAGAACCACTCGGCTGATCCTTCTTCAATATGCCCTTCACCAACATGCAGTGTTTCCTTGATTGAATTAGCTCTCACACCAATATTTGTGTCTAGAGCCTTTGCCTTGAGGGCTATCTGAAAACGGCTGTGGCGCTGAAGTTGCCTGTGAATGTGGAGTTGGTGGCATGTGAAACCCGCATGTGGAGCATTCGTTTGTGTGGGATGCTCTACCAGGTTCATTCCTAGATAATGCACTCAAAGGGCACTAAGCATAGAATGTGAAAACTGAGTTTCCTTGAGAGCTGCTTGGAAGCCTGATGGTGTGTGAAGTTAGTGAGCCAAATGGAGTTGTTCTCCCACAGGATCCACTTTGCTGATCCTTCTTCAATATGCCCTTCACCAACATGCAGTGTTTCCTTGATTGAATTAGCTCTCACACCAATATTTGCGTCTAGAGCCTTTGCATTGAGGGCTATCTGAAAACGGCTGTGGCGCTGAAGTTGCCTGTGAATGTGGAGTTGGTGGCATGTGAAACCCGCATGTGGAGCATTCGTTTGTGTGGGATGCTCTACCAGGTTCATTCCTAGATAATGCACTCAAAGGGCACTAAGGTTAGAGTGTGAAAACTGAGTTTCCTTGAGAGCTGCTTGGAAGCCTGATGGTGTGTGAAGTTAGTGAGCCAAATGGAGTTGTTCTCCCACAAGAACCACTCGGCTGATCCTTCTTCAATATGCCCTTCACCAACATGCAGTGTTTCCTTGATTGAATTAGCTCTCACACCAATATCTGCGTCTAGAGCCTTTGCATTGAGGGCTATCTGAAAACGGCTGTGGCGCTGAAGTTGCCTGTGAATGTGGAGTTGGTGGCATGTGAAACCCGCATGTGGAGCATTCGTTTGTGTGGGATGCTCTACCAGGTTCATTCCTAGATAATGCACTCAAAGGGCACTAAGCATAGAATGTGAAAACTGAGTTTCCTTGAGAGCTGCTTGGAAGCCTGATGGTGTGTGAAGTTAGTGAGCCAAATGGAGTTGTTCTCCCACAAGAACCACTCGACTGATCCTTCTTCAATATGCCCTTCACCAACATGCAGTGTTTCCTTGATTGAATTAGCTCTCACACCAATATTTGCGTCTAGAGCCTTTGCATTGAGGGCTATCTGAAAACGGCTGTGGCGCTGAAGTTGCCTGTGAATGTGGAGTTGGTGGCATGTGAAACCCGCATGTGGAGCATTCGTTTGTGTGGGATGCTCTACCAAGTTCATTCCTAGATAATGCACTCAAAGGGCACTAAGCATAGAGTGTGAAAACTGAGTTTCCTTGAGAGCTGCTTGGAAGCCTGATGGTATGTGAAGTTAGTGAGCCAAATGGAGTTGTTCTCCCACAAGAACCACTCGACTGATCCTTCTTCAATATGCCCTTCACCAACATGCAGTGTTTCCTTGATTGAATTAGCTCTCACACCAATATTTGCGTCTAGAGCCTTTGCATTGAGGGCTATCTGAAAACGGCTGTGGCGCTGAAGTTGCCTGTGAATGTGGAGTTGGTGGCATGTGAAACCCGCATGTGGAGCATTCGTTTGTGTGGGATGCTCTACCAGATTCATTCCTAGATAATGCACTCAAAGGGCACTAAGCATAGAGTGTGAAAACTGAGTTTCCTTGAGAGCTGCTTGGAAGCCTGATGGTGTGTGAAGTTAGTGAGCCAAATGGAGTTGTTCTCCCACAAGAACCACTCGGCTGATCCTTCTTCAATATGCCCTTCACCAACATGCAGTGTTTCCTTGATTGAATTAGCTCTCACACCAATATTTGCGTCTAGAGCCTTTGCATTGAGGGCTATCTGAAAACGGCTGTGGCGCTGAAGTTGCCTGTGAATGTGGAGTTGGTGGCATGTGAAACCCGCATGTGGAGCATTCGTTTGTGTGGGATGCTCTACCAGGTTCATTCCTAGATAATGCACTCAAAGGGCACTAAGCATAGAGTGTGAAAACTGAGTTTCCTTGAGAGCTGCTTGGAAGCCTGATGGTGTGTGAAGTTAGTGAGCCAAATGGAGTTGTTCTCCCACAAGAACCACTCGGCTGATCCTTCTTCAATATGCCCTTCACCAACATGCAGTGTTTCCTTGATTGAATTAGCTCTCACACCAATATCTGCGTCTAGAGCCTTTGCATTGAGGGCTATCTGAAAACGGCTGTGGCGCTGAAGTTGCCTGTGAATGTGGAGTTGGTGGCATGTGAAACCCGCATGTGGAGCATTTGTTTGTGTGGGATGCTCTACCATGTTCATTCCTAGATAATGCACTCAAAGAGCACTATGCATAGAGTGTGAAAACTGAGTTTCCTTGAGAGCTGCTTGGAAGCCTGATGGTGTGTGAAGTTAGCCAAATGGAGTTGTTCTCCCATAAGAACCACTCGGCTGATCCTTCTTCAATATGCCCTTCACCAACATGCAGTGTTTCCTTGATTGAATTAGCTCTCACACCAATATTTGCGTCTAGAGCCTTTGCATTGAGGGCTATCTGAAAACGGCTGTGGCGCTGAAGTTGCCTGTGAATGTGGAGTTGGTGGCATGTGAAACCCGCATGTGGAGCATTCGTTTGTGTGGGATGCTCTACCAGGTTCATTCCTAGATAATGCACTCAAAGGGCACTAAGCATAGAGTGTGAAAACTGAGTTTCCTTGAGAGCTGCTTGGAAGCCTGATGGTGTGTGAAGTTAGTGAGCCAAATGGAGTTGTTCTCCCACAAGAACCACTCGGCTGATCCTTCTTCAATATGCCCTTCACCAACATGCAGTGTTTCCTTGATTGAATTAGCTCTCACACCAATATTTGCGTCTAGAGCCTTTGCATTGAGAACTATCTGAAAACGGCTGTGGCGCTGAAGTTGCCTGTGAATGTGGAGTTGGTGGCATGTGAAACCCGCATGTGGAGCATTCGTTTGTGTGGGATGCTCTACCAGGTTCATTCCTAGATAATGCACTCAAAGGGCACTAAGCATAGAGTGTGAAAACTGAGTTTCCTTGAGAGCTGCTTGGAAGCCTGATGGTGTGTGAAGTTAGTGAGCCAAATGGAGTTGTTCTCCCACAAGAACCACTCGGCTGATCCTTCTTCAATATGCCCTTCACCAACATGCAGTGTTTCCTTGATTGAATTAGCTCTCACACCAATATCTGCGTCTAGAGCCTTTGCATTGAGGGCTATCTGAAAACGGCTGTGGCGCTGAAGTTGCCTGTGAATGTGGAGTTGGTGGCATGTGAAACCCGCATGTGGAGCATTTGTTTTGTGGGATGCTCTACCATGTTCATTCCTAGATAATGCACTCAAAGAGCACTATGCATAGAGTGTGAAAACTGAGTTTCCTTGAGAGCTGCTTGGAAGCCTGATGGTGTGTGAAGTTAGCCAAATGGAGTTGTTCTCCCATAAGAACCACTCGGCTGATCCTTCTTCAATATGCCCTTCACCAACATGCAGTGTTTCCTTGATTGAATTAGCTCTCACACCAATATTTGCGTCTAGAGCCTTTGCATTGAGGGCTATCTGAAAACGGCTGTGGCGCTGAAGTTGCCTGTGAATGTGGAGTTGGTGGCATGTGAAACCCGCATGTGGAGCATTCGTTTGTGTGGGATGCTCTACCAGGTTCATTCCTAGATAATGCACTCAAAGGGCACTAAGCATAGAGTGTGAAAACTGAGTTTCCTTGAGAGCTGCTTGGAAGCCTGATGGTGTGTGAAGTTAGTGAGCCAAATGGAGTTGTTCTCCCACAAGAACCACTCGGCTGATCCTTCTTCAATATGCCCTTCACCAACATGCAGTGTTTCCTTGATTGAATTAGCTCTCACACCAATATTTGCGTCTAGAGCCTTTGCATTGAGAACTATCTGAAAACGGCTGTGGCGCTGAAGTTGCCTGTGAATGTGGAGTTGGTGGCATGTGAAACCCGCATGTGGAGCATTCGTTTGTGTGGGATGCTCTACCAGGTTCATTCCTAGATAATGCACTCAAAGGGCACTAAGCATAGAGTGTGAAAACTGAGTTTCCTTGAGAGCTGCTTGGAAGCCTGATGGTGTGTGAAGTTAGTGAGCCAAATGGAGTTGTTCTCCCACAAGAACCACTCGGCTGATCCTTCTTCAATATGCCCTTCACCAACATGCAGTGTTTCCTTGATTGAATTAGCTCTCACACCAATATTTGCGTCTAGAGCCTTTGCATTGAGAACTATCTGAAAACGGCTGTGGCGCTGAAGTTGCCTGTGAATGTGGAGTTGGTGGCATGTGAAACCCGCATGTGGAGCATTCGTTTGTGTGGGATGCTCTACCAGGTTCATTCCTAGATAATGCACTCAAAGGGCACTAAGCATAGAGTGTGAAAACTGAGTTTCCTTGAGAGCTGCTTGGAAGCCTGATGGTGTGTGAAGTTAGTGAGCCAAATGGAGTTGTTCTCCCACAAGAACCACTCGGCTGATCATTCTTCAATATGCCCTTCACCAACATGCAGTGTTTCCTTGATTGAATTAGCTCTCACACCAATATTTGCGTCTAGAGCCTTTGCATTGAGGGCTATCTGAAAACGGCTGTGGCGCTGAAGTTGCCTGTGAATGTGGAGTTGGTGGCATGTGAAACCCGCATGTGGAGCATTCGTTTTTGTGGGATGCTCTACCAGGTTCATTCCTAGATAATGCACTCAAAGGGCACTAAGCATAGAGTGTGAAAACTGAGTTTCCTTGAGAGCTGCTTGGAAGCCTGATGGTGTGTGAAGTTAGTGAGCCAAATGGAGTTGTTCTCCACAAGAACCACTCGGCTGATCCTTCTTCAATATGCCCTTCACCAACATGCAGCGTTTCCTTGATTGAATTAGCTCTCACACCAATATTTGCGTCTAGAGCCTTTGCATTGAGAACTATCTGAAAACGGCTGTGGCGCTGAAGTTGCCTGTGAATGTGGAGTTGGTGGCATGTGAAACCCGCATGTGGAGCATTCGTTTTTGTGGGATGCTCTACCAGGTTCATTCCTAGATAATGCACTCAAAGGGCACTAAGCATAGAGTGTGAAAACTGAGTTTCCTTGAGAGCTGCTTGGAAGCCTGATGGTGTGTGAAGTTAGTGACCCAAATGGAGTTGTTCTCCCACAGGATCCACTTTGCTGATCCATCTTCAATATGCCCTTCACCAACATGCAGTGTTTCCTTGATTGAATTAGCTCTCACACCAATATTTGCGTCTAGAGCCTTTGCATTGATGGCTATCTGAAAATGGCTGTGGCGCTGAAGTTGCCTGTGAATGTGGAGTTGGTGGCATGTGAAACCCGCATGTGGAGCATTTGTTTTTCTGTGGGATGCTCTACCAGGTTCATTCCTAGATAATGCACTCAAAGGGCACTAAGCATAGAGTGTGAAAACTGAGTTTCCTTGAGAGCTGCTTGGAAGCCTGATGGTGTGTGAAGTTAGTGAGCAAATGGAGTTGTTCTCCCACAGCATACACTTTGCTGATCCTTCTTCAATATGCCCTTCACCAACATGCAGTGTTTCCTTGATTGAATTAGCTCTCACACCAATATTTGCGTCTAGAGCCTTTGCATTGATGGCTATCTGAAAATGGCTGTGGCGCTGAAGTTGCCTGTGAATGTGGAGTTGGTGGCATGTGAAACCCGCATGTGGAGCATTCATTTGTGTGGGATGCTCTGCCAGGTTCATTCCTAGATAATACACTCAAAGGGCACTAAGCATAGAGTGTGAAAACTGAGTTTCCTTGAGAGCTGCTTGGAAGCCTGATGGTGTGTGAAGTTAGTGAGCCAAATGGAGTTGTTCTCCCACAAGATCCACTCGGCTGATCCTTCTTCAATATGCCCTTCACCAACATGCAGTGTTCCCTTGATTGAATTAGCTCTCACACCAATATTTGCGTCTAGAGCCTTTGCATTGAGGGCTATCTGAAAACGGCTGTGGCGCTGAAGTTGCCTGTGAATGTGGAGTTGGTGGCATGTGAAACCCGCATGTGGAGCATTCGTTTGTGTGGGATGCTCTACCAGGTTCATTCCTAGATAATGCACTCAAAGGGCACTAAGCATAGAATGTGAAAACTGAGTTTCCTTGAGAGCTGCTTGGAAGCCTGATGGTATGTGAAGTTAGTGAGCCAAATGGAGTTGTTCTCCCACAAGAACCACTCGGCTGATCCTTCTTCAATATGCCCTTCACCAACATGCAGTGTTTCCTTGATTGAATTAGCTCTCACACCAATATTTGCGTCTAGAGCTTTTGCATTGAGGGCTATCTGAAAACGGCTGTGGCGCTGAAGTTGCCTGTGAATGTGGAGTTGGTGGCATGTGAAACCCGCATGTGGAGCATTCGTTTGTGTGGGATGCTCACGAAGTTTCATTTCAGTCCTAGGCATACAAAGGGCACTAAGCATAGAGTGTGAAAACTGAGTTTCCTTGAGAGCTGCTTGGAAGCCTGATGGTGTGTGAAGTTAGTGAGCCAAATGGAGTTGTTCTCCCACAAGAACCACTCGGCTGATCCTTCTTCAATATGCCCTTCACCAACATGCAGTGTTTCCTTGATTGAATTAGCTCTCACACCAATATTTGCGTCTAGAGCATTTGCATTGAGGGCTATCTGAAAACGGCTGTGGCGCTGAAGTTGCCTGTGAATGTGGAGTTGGTGGCATGTGAAACCCGCATGTGGAGCATTCGTTTGTGTGCGATGCTCACCAAGCTTCATTCAGTCCTAGGCACTCAAAGGGCACTAAGCATAGAGTGTGAAAACTGAGTTTCCTTGAGAGCTGCTTGGAAGCCTGATGGTGTGTGAAGTTAGTGAGCCAAATGGAGTTGTTCTCCCACAAGAACCACTCGGCTGATCCTTCTTCAATATGCCCTTCACCAACATGCAGTGTTTCCTTGATTGAATTAGCTCTCACACCAATATTTGCGTCTAGAGCCTTTGCATTGAGGGCTATCTGAAAACGGCTGTGGCGCTGAAGTTGCCTGTGAATGTGGAGTTGGTGGCATGTGAAACCCGCATGTGGAGCATTCGTTTTTGTGGGATGCTCTACCAGGTTCATTCCTAGATAATGCACTCAAAGGGCACTAAGCATAGAGTGTGAAAACTGAGTTTCCTTGAGAGCTGTCTAGAGCCTTTGCATTGAGGGCTATCTGAAAACGGCTGTGGCGCTGAAGTTGCCTGTGAATGTGGAGTTGGTGGCATGTGAAACCCGCATGTGGAGCATTCGTTTTTGTGGGATGCTCTACCAGGTTCATTCCTAGATAATGCACTCAAAGGGCACTAAGCATAGAGTGTGAAAACTGAGTTTCCTTGAGAGCTGCTTGGAAGCCTGATGGTGTGTGAAGTTAGTGAGCCAAATGGAGTTGTTCTCCCACAAGAACCACTCGGCTGATCCTTCTTCAATATGCCCTTCACCAACATGCAGTGTTTCCTTGATTGAATTAGCTCTCACACCAATATTTGCGTCTAGAGCCTTTGCCTTGAGGGCTATCTGAAAACGGCTGTGGCGCTGAAGTTGCCTGTGAATGTGGAGTTGGTGGCATGTGAAACCCGCATGTGGAGCATTCGTTTTTGTGGGATGCTCACCAAGCTTCATTTCAGTCTTAGGCACTCATAGGGCACTAAGCATAGAGTGTGAAAAATGAGTTTCCTTGAGAGCTGCTTGGAAGCCTGATGGTGTGTGAAGTTAGTGAGCCAAATGGAGTTGTTCTCCCACAAGATCCACTCGGCTGATCCTTCTTCAATATGTCCTTCACCAACATGCAGTGTTTCCTTGATTGAATTAGCTCTCACACCAATATTTGCGTCTAGAGCCTTTGCATTGAGGGCTATCTGAAAACGGCTGTGGCGCTGAAGTTGCCTGTGAATGTGGAGTTGGTGGCATGTGAAACCCGCATGTGGAGCATTCGTTTGTGTGGGATGCTCTACCAGGTTCATTCCTAGATAATGCACTCAAAGGGCACTAAGCATAGAATGTGAAAACTGAGTTTCCTTGAGAGCTGCTTGGAAGCCTGATGGTATGTGAAGTTAGTGAGCCAAATGGAGTTGTTCTCCCACAAGAACCACTCGGCTGATCCTTCTTCAATATGCCCTTCACCAACATGCAGTGTTTCCTTGATTGAATTAGCTCTCACACCAATATTTGCGTCTAGAGCCTTTGCATTGAGGGCTATCTGAAAACGGCTGTGGCGCTGAAGTTGCCTGTGAATGTGGAGTTGGTGGCATGTGAAACCCGCATGTGGAGCATTCGTTTGTGTGCGATGCTCTACCAGGTTCATTCCTAGATAATGCACTCAAAGGGCACTAAGCATAGAGTGTGAAAACTGAGTTTCCTTGAGAGCTGCTTGGAAGCCTGATGTTGTGTGAAGTTAGTGAGCCAAATGGAGTTGTTGTCACACAAGAACCACTCGGCTGATCCTTCTTCAATATGCCCTTCACCAACATGCAGTGTTTCCTTGATTGAATTAGCTCTCACACCAATATTTGCGTCTAGAGCCTTTGCATTGAGGGCTATCTGAAAACGGCTGTGGCGCTGAAGTTGCCTGTGAATGTGGAGTTGGTGGCATGTGAAACCCACATGTGGAGCATTCGTTTTTGTGGGATGCTCTACCAGGTTCATTCCTAGATAATGCACTCAAAGGGCACTAAGCATAGAGTGTGAAAACTGAGTTTCCTTGAGAGCTGCTTGGAAGCCTGATGGTGTGTGAAGTTAGTGAGCCAAATGGAGTTGTTGTCCCACAAGAACCACTCGGCTGATCCTTCTCCAATATGCCCTTCACCAACATGCAGTGTTTCCTTGATTGAATTAGCTCTCACACCAATATTTGCGTCTAGAGCCTTTGCATTGAGGGCTATCTGAAAACGGCTGTGGCGCTGAAGTTGCCTGTGAATGTGGAGTTGGTGGCATGTGAAACCCGCATGTGGAGCATTCGTTTGTGTGGGATGCTCACCAAGGTTCATTTCAGTCCTAGGCATACAAAGGGCACTAAGCATAGAGTGTGAAAACTGAGTTTCCTTGAGAGCTGCTTGGAAGCCTGATGGTGTGTGAAGTTAGTGAGCCAAATGGAGTTGTTGTCCCACAAGAACCACTCGGCTGATCCTTCTTCAATATGCCCTTCACCAACATGCAGTGTTTCCTTGATTGAATTAGCTCTCACACCAATATTTGCGTCTAGAGCCTTTGCATTGAGGGCTATCTGAAAACGGCTGTGGCGCTGAAGTTGCCTGTGAATGTGGAGTTGGTGGCATGTGAAACCCGCATGTGGAGCATTCGTTTTTGTGGGATGCTCTACCAGGTTCATTCCTAGATAATGCACTCAAAGGGCACTAAGCATAGAGTGTGAAAACTGAGTTTCCTTGAGAGCTGCTTGGAAGCCTGATGGTGTGTGAAGTTAGTGAGCCAAATGGAGTTGTTCTCCCACAAGAACCACTCGGCTGATCCTTCTTCAATATGTCCTTCACCAACATGCAGTGTTTCCTTGATTGAATTAGCTCTCACACCAATATTTGCGTCTAGAGCATTTGCATTGACTGCTATCTGAAAACGGCTGTGGCGCTGAAGTTGCCTGTGAATGTGGAGTTGGTGGCATGTGAAACCCGCATGTGGAGCATTCGTTTGTGTGTGATGCTTACCAAGGTTCATTTCAGTCCTAGGCATACAAAGGGCACTAAGCATAGAGTGTGAAAACTGAGTTTCCTTGAGAGCTGCTTGGAAGCCTGATGGTGTGTGAAGTTAGTGAGCCAAATGGAGTTGTTCTCCCACAAGAACCACTCGGCTGATCCTTCTTCAATATGCCCTTCACTAACATGCATTGTTTCCTTGATTGAATTAGCTCTCACACCAATATTTGCGTCTAGAGCCTTTGCATTGAGGGCTATCTGAAAACGGTTGTGGCGCTGAAGTTGCCTGTGAATGTGGAGTTGGTGGCATGTGAAACCCGCATGTGGAGCATTTGTTTTTGTGGGATGCTCTAGAAGGTTAATTCCTAGATAATGCACTCAAAGAGCACTAAGCATAGAGTGTGAAAACTGAATTTCCTTGAGAGCTGCTTGGAAGCCTGATGGTGTGTGAAGTTAGTGAGCCAAATGGAGTTGTTCTCCCACAAGAACCACTCGGCTGATCCTTCTTCAATATGCCCTTCACCAACATGCAGTGTTTCCTTGATTGAATTAGCTCTCACACCAATATTTGCGTCTAGAGCCTTTGCATTGAGGGCTATCTGAAAACGGCTGTGGCGCTGAAGTTGCCTGTGAATGTGGAGTTGGTGGCATGTGAAACCCGCATGTGGAGCATTCGTTTGTGTGGGATGCTCTACCAGGTTCATTCCTAGATAATGCACTCAAAGGGCACTAAGCATAGAGTGTGAAAACTGAGTTTCCTTGAGAGCTGCTTGGAAGCCTGATGGTGTGTGAAGTTAGTGAGCCAAATGGAGTTGTTGTCACACAAGAACCACTCGGCTGATCCTTCTTCAATATGCCCTTCACCAACATGCAGTGTTTCCTTGATTGAATTAGCTCTCACACCAATATTTGCGTCTAGAGCCTTTGCATTGAGGGCTATCTGAAAACGGCTGTGGCGCTGAAGTTGCCTGTGAATGTGGAGTTGGTGGCATGTGAAACCCACATGTGGAGCATTCGTTTTTGTGGGATGCTCTACCAAGTTCATTCCTAGATAATGCACTCAAAGGGCACTAAGCATAGAGTGTGAAAACTGAGTTTCCTTGAGAGCTGCTTGGAAGCCTGATGGTGTGTGAAGTTAGTGAGCCAAATGAAGTTGTTCTCCCACAAGAACCACTCGGCTGATCCTTCTCCAATATGCCCTTCACCAACATGCAGTGTTTCCTTGATTGAATTAGCTCTCACACCAATATTTGCGTCTAGAGCCTTTGCATTGAGGGCTATCTGAAAACGGCTGTGGCGCTGAAGTTGCCTGTGAATGTGGAGTTGGTGGCATGTGAAACCCGCATGTGGAGCATTCGTTTGTGTGGGATGCTCTACCAGGTTCATTCCTAGATAATGCACTCAAAGGGCACTAAGCATAGAGTGTGAAAACTGAGTTTCCTTGAGAGCTGCTTGGAAGCCTGATGTTGTGTGAAGTTAGTGAGCCAAATGGAGTTGTTGTCACACAAGAACCACTCGGCTGATCCTTCTTCAATATGCCCTTCACCAACATGCAGTGTTTCCTTGATTGAATTAGCTCTCACACCAATATTTGCGTCTAGAGCCTTTGCATTGAGGGCTATCTGAAAACGGCTGTGGCGCTGAAGTTGCCTGTGAATGTGGAGTTGGTGGCATGTGAAACCCACATGTGGAGCATTCGTTTTTGTGGGATGCTCTACCAGGTTCATTCCTAGATAATGCACTCAAAGGGCACTAAGCATAGAGTGTGAAAACTGAGTTTCCTTGAGAGCTGCTTGGAAGCCTGATGGTGTGTGAAGTTAGTGAGCCAAATGGAGTTGTTGTCCCACAAGAACCACTCGGCTGATCCTTCTCCAATATGCCCTTCACCAACATGCAGTGTTTCCTTGATTGAATTAGCTCTAACACCAATATTTGCGTCTAGAGCCTTTGCATTGAGGGCTATCTGAAAACGGCTGTGGCGCTGAAGTTGCCTGTGAATGTGGAGTTGGTGGCATGTGAAACCCGCATGTGGAGCATTCGTTTGTGTGCGATGCTCACCAAGCTTCATTTCAGTCCTAGGCATACAAAGGGCACTAAGCATAGAGTGTGAAAACTGAGTTTCCTTGAGAGCTGCTTGGAAGCCTGATGGTGTGTGAAGTTAGTGAGCCAAATGGAGTTGTTGTCCCACAAGAACCACTCGGCTGATCCTTCTTCAATATGCCCTTCACCAACATGCAGTGTTTCCTTGATTGAATTAGCTCTCACACCAATATTTGCGTCTAGAGCATTTGCATTGAGGGCTATCTGAAAACGGCTGTGGCGCTGAAGTTGCCTGTGAATGTGGAGTTGGTGGCATGTGAAACCCGCATGTGGAGCATTCGTTTTTGTGGGATGCTCTACCAGGTTCATTCCTAGATAATGCACTCAAAGGGCACTAAGCATAGAGTGTGAAAACTGAGTTTCCTTGAGAGCTGCTTGGAAGCCTGATGGTGTGTGAAGTTAGTGAGCCAAATGGAGTTGTTCTCCCACAAGAACCACTCGGCTGATCCTTCTTCAATATGTCCTTCACCAACATGCAGTGTTTCCTTGATTGAATTAGCTCTCACACCAATATTTGCGTCTAGAGCATTTGCATTGACTGCTATCTGAAAACGGCTGTGGCGCTGAAGTTGCCTGTGAATGTGGAGTTGGTGGCATGTGAAACCCGCATGTGGAGCATTCGTTTGTGTGTGATGCTTACCAAGGTTCATTTCAGTCCTAGGCATACAAAGGGCACTAAGCATAGAGTGTGAAAACTGAGTTTCCTTGAGAGCTGCTTGGAAGCCTGATGGTGTGTGAAGTTAGTGAGCCAAATGGAGTTGTTCTCCCACAAGATCCACTCGGCTGATCCTTCTTCAATATGCCCTTCACCAACATGCAGTGTTCCCTTGATTGAATTAGCTCTCACACCAATATTTGCGTCTAGAGCCTTTGCATTGAGGGCTATCTGAAAACGGCTGTGGCGCTGAAGTTGCCTGTGAATGTGGAGTTGGTGGCATGTGAAACCCGCATGTGGAGCATTCGTTTGTGTGGGATGCTCTACCAGGTTCATTCCTAGATAATGCACTCAAAGGGCACTAAGCATAGAGTGTGAAAACTGAGTTTCCTTGAGAGCTGTCTAGAGCCTTTGCATTGAGGGCTATCTGAAAACGGCTGTGGCGCTGAAGTTGCCTGTGAATGTGGAGTTGGTGGCATGTGAAACCCGCATGTGGAGCATTCGTTTTTGTGGGATGCTCTACCAGGTTCATTCCTAGATAATGCACTCAAAGGGCACTAAGCATAGAGTGTGAAAACTGAGTTTCCTTGAGAGCTGCTTGGAAGCCTGATGGTGTGTGAAGTTAGTGAGCCAAATGGAGTTGTTCTCCCACAAGAACCACTCGGCTGATCCTTCTTCAATATGCCCTTCACCAACATGCAGTGTTTCCTTGATTGAATTAGCTCTCACACCAATATTTGCGTCTAGAGCCTTTGCCTTGAGGGCTATCTGAAAACGGCTGTGGCGCTGAAGTTGCCTGTGAATGTGGAGTTGGTGGCATGTGAAACCCGCATGTGGAGCATTCGTTTTTGTGGGATGCTCACCAAGCTTCATTTCAGTCTTAGGCACTCATAGGGCACTAAGCATAGAGTGTGAAAAATGAGTTTCCTTGAGAGCTGCTTGGAAGCCTGATGGTGTGTGAAGTTAGTGAGCCAAATGGAGTTGTTCTCCCACAAGATCCACTCGGCTGATCCTTCTTCAATATGCCCTTCACCAACATGCAGTGTTTCCTTGATTGAATTAGCTCTCACACCAATATTTGCGTCTAGAGCCTTTGCATTGAGGGCTATCTGAAAACGGCTGTGGCGCTGAAGTTGCCTGTGAATGTGGAGTTGGTGGCATGTGAAACCCGCATGTGGAGCATTCGTTTGTGTGGGATGCTCTACCAGGTTCATTCCTAGATAATGCACTCAAAGGGCACTAAGCATAGAATGTGAAAACTGAGTTTCCTTGAGAGCTGCTTGGAAGCCTGATGGTATGTGAAGTTAGTGAGCCAAATGGAGTTGTTCTCCCACAAGAACCACTCGGCTGATCCTTCTTCAATATGCCCTTCACCAACATGCAGTGTTTCCTTGATTGAATTAGCTCTCACACCAATATTTGCGTCTAGAGCCTTTGCATTGAGGGCTATCTGAAAACGGCTGTGGCGCTGAAGTTGCCTGTGAATGTGGAGTTGGTGGCATGTGAAACCCGCATGTGGAGCATTCGTTTGTGTGGGATGCTCTACCAGGTTCATTCCTAGATAATGCACTCAAAGGGCACTAAGCATAGAGTGTGAAAACTGAGTTTCCTTGAGAGCTGCTTGGAAGCCTGATGTTGTGTGAAGTTAGTGAGCCAAATGGAGTTGTTGTCACACAAGAACCACTCGGCTGATCCTTCTTCAATATGCCCTTCACCAACATGCAGTGTTTCCTTGATTGAATTAGCTCTCACACCAATATTTGCGTCTAGAGCCTTTGCATTGAGGGCTATCTGAAAACGGCTGTGGCGCTGAAGTTGCCTGTGAATGTGGAGTTGGTGGCATGTGAAACCCACATGTGGAGCATTCGTTTTTGTGGGATGCTCTACCAGGTTCATTCCTAGATAATGCACTCAAAGGGCACTAAGCATAGAGTGTGAAAACTGAGTTTCCTTGAGAGCTGCTTGGAAGCCTGATGGTGTGTGAAGTTAGTGAGCCAAATGGAGTTGTTGTCCCACAAGAACCACTCGGCTGATCCTTCTCCAATATGCCCTTCACCAACATGCAGTGTTTCCTTGATTGAATTAGCTCTCACACCAATATTTGCGTCTAGAGCCTTTGCATTGAGGGCTATCTGAAAACGGCTGTGGCGCTGAAGTTGCCTGTGAATGTGGAGTTGGTGGCATGTGAAACCCGCATGTGGAGCATTCGTTTGTGTGGGATGCTCACCAAGGTTCATTTCAGTCCTAGGCATACAAAGGGCACTAAGCATAGAGTGTGAAAACTGAGTTTCCTTGAGAGCTGCTTGGAAGCCTGATGGTGTGTGAAGTTAGTGAGCCAAATGGAGTTGTTGTCCCACAAGAACCACTCGGCTGATCCTTCTTCAATATGCCCTTCACCAACATGCAGTGTTTCCTTGATTGAATTAGCTCTCACACCAATATTTGCGTCTAGAGCCTTTGCATTGAGGGCTATCTGAAAACGGCTGTGGCGCTGAAGTTGCCTGTGAATGTGGAGTTGGTGGCATGTGAAACCCGCATGTGGAGCATTCGTTTTTGTGGGATGCTCTACCAGGTTCATTCCTAGATAATGCACTCAAAGGGCACTAAGCATAGAGTGTGAAAACTGAGTTTCCTTGAGAGCTGCTTGGAAGCCTGATGGTGTGTGAAGTTAGTGAGCCAAATGGAGTTGTTCTCCCACAAGAACCACTCGGCTGATCCTTCTTCAATATGTCCTTCACCAACATGCAGTGTTTCCTTGATTGAATTAGCTCTCACACCAATATTTGCGTCTAGAGCATTTGCATTGACTGCTATCTGAAAACGGCTGTGGCGCTGAAGTTGCCTGTGAATGTGGAGTTGGTGGCATGTGAAACCCGCATGTGGAGCATTCGTTTGTGTGTGATGCTTACCAAGGTTCATTTCAGTCCTAGGCATACAAAGGGCACTAAGCATAGAGTGTGAAAACTGAGTTTCCTTGAGAGCTGCTTGGAAGCCTGATGGTGTGTGAAGTTAGTGAGCCAAATGGAGTTGTTCTCCCACAAGAACCACTCGGCTGATCCTTCTTCAATATGCCCTTCACTAACATGCATTGTTTCCTTGATTGAATTAGCTCTCACACCAATATTTGCGTCTAGAGCCTTTGCATTGAGGGCTATCTGAAAACGGTTGTGGCGCTGAAGTTGCCTGTGAATGTGGAGTTGGTGGCATGTGAAACCCGCATGTGGAGCATTTGTTTTTGTGGGATGCTCTAGAAGGTTAATTCCTAGATAATGCACTCAAAGAGCACTAAGCATAGAGTGTGAAAACTGAATTTCCTTGAGAGCTGCTTGGAAGCCTGATGGTGTGTGAAGTTAGTGAGCCAAATGGAGTTGTTCTCCCACAAGAACCACTCGGCTGATCCTTCTTCAATATGCCCTTCACCAACATGCAGTGTTTCCTTGATTGAATTAGCTCTCACACCAATATTTGCGTCTAGAGCCTTTGCATTGAGGGCTATCTGAAAACGGCTGTGGCGCTGAAGTTGCCTGTGAATGTGGAGTTGGTGGCATGTGAAACCCGCATGTGGAGCATTCGTTTGTGTGGGATGCTCTACCAGGTTCATTCCTAGATAATGCACTCAAAGGGCACTAAGCATAGAGTGTGAAAACTGAGTTTCCTTGAGAGCTGCTTGGAAGCCTGATGTTGTGTGAAGTTAGTGAGCCAAATGGAGTTGTTGTCACACAAGAACCACTCGGCTGATCCTTCTTCAATATGCCCTTCACCAACATGCAGTGTTTCCTTGATTGAATTAGCTCTCACACCAATATTTGCGTCTAGAGCCTTTGCATTGAGGGCTATCTGAAAACGGCTGTGGCGCTGAAGTTGCCTGTGAATGTGGAGTTGGTGGCATGTGAAACCCACATGTGGAGCATTCGTTTTTGTGGGATGCTCTACCAAGTTCATTCCTAGATAATGCACTCAAAGGGCACTAAGCATAGAGTGTGAAAACTGAGTTTCCTTGAGAGCTGCTTGGAAGCCTGATGGTGTGTGAAGTTAGTGAGCCAAATGAAGTTGTTCTCCCACAAGAACCACTCGGCTGATCCTTCTCCAATATGCCCTTCACCAACATGCAGTGTTTCCTTGATTGAATTAGCTCTCACACCAATATTTGCGTCTAGAGCCTTTGCATTGAGGGCTATCTGAAAACGGCTGTGGCGCTGAAGTTGCCTGTGAATGTGGAGTTGGTGGCATGTGAAACCCGCATGTGGAGCATTCGTTTGTGTGGGATGCTCTACCAGGTTCATTCCTAGATAATGCACTCAAAGGGCACTAAGCATAGAGTGTGAAAACTGAGTTTCCTTGAGAGCTGCTTGGAAGCCTGATGTTGTGTGAAGTTAGTGAGCCAAATGGAGTTGTTGTCACACAAGAACCACTCGGCTGATCCTTCTTCAATATGCCCTTCACCAACATGCAGTGTTTCCTTGATTGAATTAGCTCTCACACCAATATTTGCGTCTAGAGCCTTTGCATTGAGGGCTATCTGAAAACGGCTGTGGCGCTGAAGTTGCCTGTGAATGTGGAGTTGGTGGCATGTGAAACCCACATGTGGAGCATTCGTTTTTGTGGGATGCTCTACCAGGTTCATTCCTAGATAATGCACTCAAAGGGCACTAAGCATAGAGTGTGAAAACTGAGTTTCCTTGAGAGCTGCTTGGAAGCCTGATGGTGTGTGAAGTTAGTGAGCCAAATGGAGTTGTTGTCCCACAAGAACCACTCGGCTGATCCTTCTCCAATATGCCCTTCACCAACATGCAGTGTTTCCTTGATTGAATTAGCTCTCACACCAATATTTGCGTCTAGAGCCTTTGCATTGAGGGCTATCTGAAAACGGCTGTGGCGCTGAAGTTGCCTGTGAATGTGGAGTTGGTGGCATGTGAAACCCGCATGTGGAGCATTCGTTTGTGTGGGATGCTCACCAAGGTTCATTTCAGTCCTAGGCATACAAAGGGCACTAAGCATAGAGTGTGAAAACTGAGTTTCCTTGAGAGCTGCTTGGAAGCCTGATGGTGTGTGAAGTTAGTGAGCCAAATGGAGTTGTTGTCCCACAAGAACCACTCGGCTGATCCTTCTTCAATATGCCCTTCACCAACATGCAGTGTTTCCTTGATTGAATTAGCTCTCACACCAATATTTGCGTCTAGAGCATTTGCATTGAGGGCTATCTGAAAACGGCTGTGGCGCTGAAGTTGCCTGTGAATGTGGAGTTGGTGGCATGTGAAACCCGCATGTGGAGCATTCGTTTTTGTGGGATGCTCTACCAGGTTCATTCCTAGATAATGCACTCAAAGGGCACTAAGCATAGAGTGTGAAAACTGAGTTTCCTTGAGAGCTGCTTGGAAGCCTGATGGTGTGTGAAGTTAGTGAGCCAAATGGAGTTGTTCTCCCACAAGAACCACTCGGCTGATCCTTCTTCAATATGTCCTTCACCAACATGCAGTGTTTCCTTGATTGAATTAGCTCTCACACCAATATTTGCGTCTAGAGCATTTGCATTGACTGCTATCTGAAAACGGCTGTGGCGCTGAAGTTGCCTGTGAATGTGGAGTTGGTGGCATGTGAAACCCGCATGTGGAGCATTCGTTTGTGTGTGATGCTTACCAAGGTTCATTTCAGTCCTAGGCATACAAAGGGCACTAAGCATAGAGTGTGAAAACTGAGTTTCCTTGAGAGCTGCTTGGAAGCCTGATGGTGTGTGAAGTTAGTGAGCCAAATGGAGTTGTTCTCCCACAAGATCCACTCGGCTGATCCTTCTTCAATATGCCCTTCACCAACATGCAGTGTTCCCTTGATTGAATTAGCTCTCACACCAATATTTGCGTCTAGAGCCTTTGCATTGAGGGCTATCTGAAAACGGCTGTGGCGCTGAAGTTGCCTGTGAATGTGGAGTTGGTGGCATGTGAAACCCGCATGTGGAGCATTCGTTTGTGTGGGATGCTCTACCAGGTTCATTCCTAGATAATGCACTCAAAGGGCACTAAGCATAGAATGTGAAAACTGAGTTTCCTTGAGAGCTGCTTGGAAGCCTGATGGTATGTGAAGTTAGTGAGCCAAATGGAGTTGTTCTCCCACAAGAACCACTCGGCTGATCCTTCTTCAATATGCCCTTCACCAACATGCAGTGTTTCCTTGATTGAATTAGCTCTCACACCAATATTTGCGTCTAGAGCTTTTGCATTGAGGGCTATCTGAAAACGGCTGTGGCGCTGAAGTTGCCTGTGAATGTGGAGTTGGTGGCATGTGAAACCCGCATGTGGAGCATTCGTTTGTGTGGGATGCTCACGAAGTTTCATTTCAGTCCCAGGCATACAAAGGGCACTAAGCATAGAGTGTGAAAACTGAGTTTCCTTGAGAGCTGCTTGGAAGCCTGATGGTGTGTGAAGTTAGTGAGCCAAATGGAGTTGTTCTCCCACAAGAACCACTCGGCTGATCCTTCTTCAATATGCCCTTCACCAACATGCAGTGTTTCCTTGATTGAATTAGCTCTCACACCAATATTTGCGTCTAGAGCATTTGCATTGAGGGCTATCTGAAAACGGCTGTGGCGCTGAAGTTGCCTGTGAATGTGGAGTTGGTGGCATGTGAAACCCGCATGTGGAGCATTCGTTTGTGTGCGATGCTCACCAAGCCTCATTTCAGTCCTAGGCACTCAAAGGGCACTAAGCATAGAGTGTGAAAACTGAGTTTCCTTGAGAGCTGCTTGGAAGCCTGATGGTGTGTGAAGTTAGTGAGCCAAATGGAGTTGTTCTCCCACAAGAACCACTCGGCTGATCCTTCTTCAATATGCCCTTCACCAACATGCAGTGTTTCCTTGATTGAATTAGCTCTCACACCAATATTTGCGTCTAGAGCCTTTGCATTGAGGGCTATCTGAAAACGGCTGTGGCGCTGAAGTTGCCTGTGAATGTGGAGTTGGTGGCATGTGAAACCCGCATGTGGAGCATTCGTTTTTGTGGGATGCTCTACCAGGTTCATTCCTAGATAATGCACTCAAAGGGCACTAAGCATAGAGTGTGAAAACTGAGTTTCCTTGAGAGCTGTCTAGAGCCTTTGCATTGAGGGCTATCTGAAAACGGCTGTGGCGCTGAAGTTGCCTGTGAATGTGGAGTTGGTGGCATGTGAAACCCGCATGTGGAGCATTCGTTTTTGTGGGATGCTCTACCAGGTTCATTCCTAGATAATGCACTCAAAGGGCACTAAGCATAGAGTGTGAAAACTGAGTTTCCTTGAGAGCTGCTTGGAAGCCTGATGGTGTGTGAAGTTAGTGAGCCAAATGGAGTTGTTCTCCCACAAGAACCACTCGGCTGATCCTTCTTCAATATGCCCTTCACCAACATGCAGTGTTTCCTTGATTGAATTAGCTCTCACACCAATATTTGCGTCTAGAGCCTTTGCCTTGAGGGCTATCTGAAAACGGCTGTGGCGCTGAAGTTGCCTGTGAATGTGGAGTTGGTGGCATGTGAAACCCGCATGTGGAGCATTCGTTTTTGTGGGATGCTCACCAAGCTTCATTTCAGTCTTAGGCACTCATAGGGCACTAAGCATAGAGTGTGAAAAATGAGTTTCCTTGAGAGCTGCTTGGAAGCCTGATGGTGTGTGAAGTTAGTGAGCCAAATGGAGTTGTTCTCCCACAAGATCCACTCGGCTGATCCTTCTTCAATATGCCCTTCACCAACATGCAGTGTTTCCTTGATTGAATTAGCTCTCACACCAATATTTGCGTCTAGAGCCTTTGCATTGAGGGCTATCTGAAAACGGCTGTGGCGCTGAAGTTGCCTGTGAATGTGGAGTTGGTGGCATGTGAAACCCGCATGTGGAGCATTCGTTTGTGTGGGATGCTCTACCAGGTTCATTCCTAGATAATGCACTCAAAGGGCACTAAGCATAGAATGTGAAAACTGAGTTTCCTTGAGAGCTGCTTGGAAGCCTGATGGTATGTGAAGTTAGTGAGCCAAATGGAGTTGTTCTCCCACAAGAACCACTCGGCTGATCCTTCTTCAATATGCCCTTCACCAACATGCAGTGTTTCCTTGATTGAATTAGCTCTCACACCAATATTTGCGTCTAGAGCCTTTGCATTGAGGGCTATCTGAAAACGGCTGTGGCGCTGAAGTTGCCTGTGAATGTGGAGTTGGTGGCATGTGAAACCCGCATGTGGAGCATTCGTTTGTGTGGGATGCTCTACCAGGTTCATTCCTAGATAATGCACTCAAAGGGCACTAAGCATAGAGTGTGAAAACTGAGTTTCCTTGAGAGCTGCTTGGAAGCCTGATGTTGTGTGAAGTTAGTGAGCCAAATGGAGTTGTTGTCACACAAGAACCACTCGGCTGATCCTTCTTCAATATGCCCTTCACCAACATGCAGTGTTTCCTTGATTGAATTAGCTCTCACACCAATATTTGCGTCTAGAGCCTTTGCATTGAGGGCTATCTGAAAACGGCTGTGGCGCTGAAGTTGCCTGTGAATGTGGAGTTGGTGGCATGTGAAACCCACATGTGGAGCATTCGTTTTTGTGGGATGCTCTACCAGGTTCATTCCTAGATAATGCACTCAAAGGGCACTAAGCATAGAGTGTGAAAACTGAGTTTCCTTGAGAGCTGCTTGGAAGCCTGATGGTGTGTGAAGTTAGTGAGCCAAATGGAGTTGTTGTCCCACAAGAACCACTCGGCTGATCCTTCTCCAATATGCCCTTCACCAACATGCAGTGTTTCCTTGATTGAATTAGCTCTCACACCAATATTTGCGTCTAGAGCCTTTGCATTGAGGGCTATCTGAAAACGGCTGTGGCGCTGAAGTTGCCTGTGAATGTGGAGTTGGTGGCATGTGAAACCCGCATGTGGAGCATTCGTTTGTGTGGGATGCTCACCAAGGTTCATTTCAGTCCTAGGCATACAAAGGGCACTAAGCATAGAGTGTGAAAACTGAGTTTCCTTGAGAGCTGCTTGGAAGCCTGATGGTGTGTGAAGTTAGTGAGCCAAATGGAGTTGTTGTCCCACAAGAACCACTCGGCTGATCCTTCTTCAATATGCCCTTCACCAACATGCAGTGTTTCCTTGATTGAATTAGCTCTCACACCAATATTTGCGTCTAGAGCCTTTGCATTGAGGGCTATCTGAAAACGGCTGTGGCGCTGAAGTTGCCTGTGAATGTGGAGTTGGTGGCATGTGAAACCCGCATGTGGAGCATTCGTTTGTGTGGGATGCTCTACCAGGTTCATTCCTAGATAATGCACTCAAAGGGCACTAAGCATAGAGTGTGAAAACTGAGTTTCCTTGAGAGCTGCTTGGAAGCCTGATGGTGTGTGAAGTTAGTGAGCCAAATGGAGTTGTTCTCCCACAAGAACCACTCGGCTGATCCTTCTTCAATATGTCCTTCACCAACATGCAGTGTTTCCTTGATTGAATTAGCTCTCACACCAATATTTGCGTCTAGAGCATTTGCATTGACTGCTATCTGAAAACGGCTGTGGCGCTGAAGTTGCCTGTGAATGTGGAGTTGGTGGCATGTGAAACCCGCATGTGGAGCATTCGTTTGTGTGTGATGCTTACCAAGGTTCATTTCAGTCCTAGGCATACAAAGGGCACTAAGCATAGAGTGTGAAAACTGAGTTTCCTTGAGAGCTGCTTGGAAGCCTGATGGTGTGTGAAGTTAGTGAGCCAAATGGAGTTGTTCTCCCACAAGAACCACTCGGCTGATCCTTCTTCAATATGCCCTTCACCAACATGCATTGTTTCCTTGATTGAATTAGCTCTCACACCAATATTTGCGTCTAGAGCCTTTGCATTGAGGGCTATCTGAAAACGGTTGTGGCGCTGAAGTTGCCTGTGAATGTGGAGTTGGTGGCATGTGAAACCCGCATGTGGAGCATTTGTTTTTGTGGGATGCTCTAGAAGGTTAATTCCTAGATAATGCACTCAAAGAGCACTAAGCATAGAGTGTGAAAACTGAATTTCCTTGAGAGCTGCTTGGAAGCCTGATGGTGTGTGAAGTTAGTGAGCCAAATGGAGTTGTTCTCCCACAAGAACCACTCGGCTGATCCTTCTTCAATATGCCCTTCACCAACATGCAGTGTTTCCTTGATTGAATTAGCTCTCACACCAATATTTGCGTCTAGAGCCTTTGCATTGAGGGCTATCTGAAAACGGCTGTGGCGCTGAAGTTGCCTGTGAATGTGGAGTTGGTGGCATGTGAAACCCGCATGTGGAGCATTCGTTTGTGTGGGATGCTCTACCAGGTTCATTCCTAGATAATGCACTCAAAGGGCACTAAGCATAGAGTGTGAAAACTGAGTTTCCTTGAGAGCTGCTTGGAAGCCTGATGTTGTGTGAAGTTAGTGAGCCAAATGGAGTTGTTGTCACACAAGAACCACTCGGCTGATCCTTCTTCAATATGCCCTTCACCAACATGCAGTGTTTCCTTGATTGAATTAGCTCTCACACCAATATTTGCGTCTAGAGCCTTTGCATTGAGGGCTATCTGAAAACGGCTGTGGCGCTGAAGTTGCCTGTGAATGTGGAGTTGGTGGCATGTGAAACCCACATGTGGAGCATTCGTTTTTGTGGGATGCTCTACCAGGTTCATTCCTAGATAATGCACTCAAAGGGCACTAAGCATAGAGTGTGAAAACTGAGTTTCCTTGAGAGCTGCTTGGAAGCCTGATGGTGTGTGAAGTTAGTGAGCCAAATGGAGTTGTTGTCCCACAAGAACCACTCGGCTGATCCTTCTCCAATATGCCCTTCACCAACATGCAGTGTTTCCTTGATTGAATTAGCTCTCACACCAATATTTGCGTCTAGAGCCTTTGCATTGAGGGCTATCTGAAAACGGCTGTGGCGCTGAAGTTGCCTGTGAATGTGGAGTTGGTGGCATGTGAAACCCGCATGTGGAGCATTCGTTTGTGTGGGATGCTCACCAAGGTTCATTTCAGTCCTAGGCATACAAAGGGCACTAAGCATAGAGTGTGAAAACTGAGTTTCCTTGAGAGCTGCTTGGAAGCCTGATGGTGTGTGAAGTTAGTGAGCCAAATGGAGTTGTTGTCCCACAAGAACCACTCGGCTGATCCTTCTTCAATATGCCCTTCACCAACATGCAGTGTTTCCTTGATTGAATTAGCTCTCACACCAATATTTGCGTCTAGAGCATTTGCATTGAGGGCTATCTGAAAACGGCTGTGGCGCTGAAGTTGCCTGTGAATGTGGAGTTGGTGGCATGTGAAACCCGCATGTGGAGCATTCGTTTTTGTGGGATGCTCTACCAGGTTCATTCCTAGATAATGCACTCAAAGGGCACTAAGCATAGAGTGTGAAAACTGAGTTTCCTTGAGAGCTGCTTGGAAGCCTGATGGTGTGTGAAGTTAGTGAGCCAAATGGAGTTGTTCTCCCACAAGAACCACTCGGCTGATCCTTCTTCAATATGTCCTTCACCAACATGCAGTGTTTCCTTGATTGAATTAGCTCTCACACCAATATTTGCGTCTAGAGCATTTGCATTGACTGCTATCTGAAAACGGCTGTGGCGCTGAAGTTGCCTGTGAATGTGGAGTTGGTGGCATGTGAAACCCGCATGTGGAGCATTCGTTTGTGTGTGATGCTTACCAAGGTTCATTTCAGTCCTAGGCATACAAAGGGCACTAAGCATAGAGTGTGAAAACTGAGTTTCCTTGAGAGCTGCTTGGAAGCCTGATGGTGTGTGAAGTTAGTGAGCCAAATGGAGTTGTTCTCCCACAAGAACCACTCGGCTGATCCTTCTTCAATATGCCCTTCACCAACATGCATTGTTTCCTTGATTGAATTAGCTCTCACACCAATATTTGCGTCTAGAGCCTTTGCATTGAGGGCTATCTGAAAACGGTTGTGGCGCTGAAGTTGCCTGTGAATGTGGAGTTGGTGGCATGTGAAACCCGCATGTGGAGCATTTGTTTTTGTGGGATGCTCTAGAAGGTTAATTCCTAGATAATGCACTCAAAGAGCACTAAGCATAGAGTGTGAAAACTGAATTTCCTTGAGAGCTGCTTGGAAGCCTGATGGTGTGTGAAGTTAGTGAGCCAAATGGAGTTGTTCTCCCATAAGAACCACTCGGCTGATCCTTCTTCAATATGCCCTTCACCAACATGCAGTGTTTCCTTGATTGAATTAGCTCTCACACCAATATTTGCGTCTAGAGCCTTTGCATTGACTGCTATCTGAAAACGGCTGTGGCGCTGAAGTTGCCTGTGAATGTGGAGTTGGTGGCATGTGAAACCCGCATGTGGAGCATTCGTTTGTGTGCGATGCTCACCAAGGTTCATTTCAGTCCTAGGCATACAAAGGGCACTAAGCATAGAGTGTGAAAACTGAGTTTCCTTGAGAGCTGCTTGGAAGCCTGATGGTGTGTGAAGTTAGTGAGCCAAATGGAGTTGTTCTCCCACAAGAACCACTCGGCTGATCCTTCTTCAATATGCCCTTCACCAACATGCAGTGTTTCCTTGATTGAATTAGCTCTCACACCAATATTTGCGTCTAGAGCCTTTGCATTGAGGGCTATCTGAAAACGGCTGTGGCGCTGAAGTTGCCTGTGAATGTGGAGTTGGTGGCATGTGAAACCCGCATGTGGAGCATTCGTTTGTGTGGGATGCTCTACCAGGTTCATTCCTAGATAATGCACTCAAAGGGCACTAAGCATAGAGTGTGAAAACTGAGTTTCCTTGAGAGCTGCTTGGAAGCCTGATGGTGTGTGAAGTTAGTGAGCCAAATGGAGTTGTTGTCCCACAAGAACCACTCGGCTGATCCTTCTTCAATATGCCCTTCACCAACATGCAGTGTTTCCTTGATTGAATTAGCTCTCACACCAATATTTGCGTCTAGAGCCTTTGCATTGAGGGCTGTCTGAAAATGGCTGTGGCGCTGAAGTTGCCTGTGAATGTGGAGTTGGTGGCATGTGAAACCCGCATGTGGAGCATTTGTTTGTGTGGGATGCTCTACCAGGTTAATTCCTAGATAATGCACTCAAAGGGCACTAAGCATAGAGTGTGAAAACTGAATTTCCTTGAGAGCTGCTTGGAAGCCTGATGGTGTGTGAAGTTAGTGAGCCAAATGGAGTTGTTCTCCCACAAGAACCACTCGGCTGATCCTTCTTCAATATGCCCTTCACCAACATGCAGTGTTTCCTTGATTGAATTAGCTCTCACACCAATATTTGCGTCTAGAGCCTTTGCATTGAGGGCTATCTGAAAACGGCTGTGGCGCTGAAGTTGCCTGTGAATGTGGAGTTGGTGGCATGTGAAACCCGCATGTGGAGCATTCGTTTGTGTGGGATGCTCACCAAGGTTCATTTCAGTCCTAGGCATACAAAGGGCACTAAGCATAGAGTGTGAAAACTGAGTTTCCTTGAGAGCTGCTTGGAAGCCTGATGGTGTGTGAAGTTAGTGAGCCAAATGGAGTTGTTCTCCCACAAGAACCACTCGGCTGATCCTTCTTCAATATGCCCTTCACCAACATGCAGTGTTTCCTTGATTGAATTAGCTCTCACACCAATATTTGCGTCTAGAGCATTTGCATTGAGGGCTATCTGAAAATGGCTGTGGCGCTGAAGTTGCCTGTGAATGTGGAGTTGGTGGCATGTGAAACCCGCATGTGGAGCATTCGTTTGTGTGCGATGCTCACCAAGCTTCATTTCAGTCCTAGGCACTCAAAGGGCACTAAGCATAGAGTGTGAAAACTGAGTTTCCTTGAGAGCTGCTTGGAAGCCTGATGGTGTGTGAAGTTAGTGAGCCAAATGGAGTTGTTCTCCCACAAGAACCACTCGGCTGATCCTTCTTCAATATGCCCTTCACCAACATGCAGTGTTTCCTTGATTGAATTAGCTCTCACACCAATATTTGCGTCTAGAGCCTTTGCATTGAGGGCTATCTGAAAACGGCTGTGGCGCTGAAGTTGCCTGTGAATGTGGAGTTGGTGGCATGTGAAACCCGCATGTGGAGCATTCGTTTGTGTGCGATGCTCACCAAGGTTCATTTCAGTCCTAGGCATACAAAGGGCACTAAGCATAGAGTGTGAAAACTGAGTTTCCTTGAGAGCTGCTTGGAAGCCTGATGGTGTGTAAAGTTAGTGAGCCAAATGGAGTTGTTGTCCCACAAGAACCACTCGGCTGATCCTTCTTCAATATGCCCTTCACCAACATGCATTGTTTCCTTGATTGAATTAGCTCTCACACCAATATTTGCGTCTAGAGCCTTTGCATTGAGGGCTATCTGAAAACGGTTGTGGCGCTGAAGTTGCCTGTGAATGTGGAGTTGGTGGCATGTGAAACCCGCATGTGGAGCATTTGTTTGTGTGGGATGCTCTACCAGGTTAATTCCTAGATAATGCACTCAAAGAGCACTAAGCATAGAGTGTGAAAACTGAATTTCCTTGAGAGCTGCTTGGAAGCCTGATGGTGTGTGAAGTTAGTGAGCCAAATGGAGTTGTTCTCCCATAAGAACCACTCGGCTGATCCTTCTTCAATATGCCCTTCACCAACATGCAGTGTTTCCTTGATTGAATTAGCTCTCACACCAATATTTGCGTCTAGAGCCTTTGCATTGAGGGCTATCTGAAAACGGCTGTGGCGCTGAAGTTGCCTGTGAATGTGGAGTTGGTGGCATGTGAAACCCGCATGTGGAGCATTCGTTTGTGTGCGATGCTCACCAAGGTTCATTTCAGTCCTAGGCATACAAAGGGCACTAAGCATAGAGTGTGAAAACTGAGTTTCCTTGAGAGCTGCTTGGAAGCCTGATGGTGTGTGAAGTTAGTGAGCCAAATGGAGTTGTTCTCCCACAAGAACCACTCGGCTGATCCTTCTTCAATATGCCCTTCACCAACATGCAGTGTTTCCTTGATTGAATTAGCTCTCACACCAATATTTGCGTCTAGAGCCTTTGCATTGACTGCTATCTGAAAACGGCTGTGGCGCTGAAGTTGCCTGTGAATGTGGAGTTGGTGGCATGTGAAACCCGCATGTGGAGCATTCGTTTGTGTGGGATGCTCTACCAGGTTCATTCCTAGATAATGCACTCAAGGGCACTAAGCATAGAGTGTGAAAACTGAGTTTCCTTGAGAGCTGCTTGGAAGCCTGATGGTGTGTGAAGTTAGTGAGCCAAATGGAGTTGTTCTCCCACAAGAACCACTCGGCTGATCCTTCTTCAATATGCCCTTCACCAACATGCAGTGTTTCCTTGATTGAATTAGCTCTCACACCAATATTTGCGTCTAGAGCCTTTGCATTGAGAACTGTCTGAAAACGGCTGTGGCGCTGAAGTTGCCTGTGAATGTGGAGTTGGTGGCATGTGAAACCCGCATGTGGAGCATTCGTTTGTGTGGGATGCTCTACCAGGTTCATTCCTAGATAATGCACTCAAAGGGCACTAAGCATAGAGTGTGAAAACTGAGTTTCCTTGAGAGCTGCTTGGAAGCCTGATGGTGTGTGAAGTTAGTCAGCCAAATGGAGTTGTTCTCCCACAAGAACCACTCGGCTGATCCTTCTTCAATATGCCCTTCACCAACATGCAGTGTTTCCTTGATTGAATTAGCTCTCACACCAATATTTGCGTCTAGAGCCTTTGCATTGGGGGCTATCTGAAAACAACTGTGGCGCTGAAGTTGCCTGTGAATGTGGAGTTGGTGGCATGTGAAACCCGCATGTGGAGCATTCGTTTGTGTGGGATGCTCACCAAGCTTCATTTCAGTCCTAGGCACACAAAGAGCACTAAGCATAGAGTGTGAAAACTGAGTTTCCTTGAGAGCTGCTTGGAAGCCTGATGGTGTGTGAAGTTAGTGAGCCAAATGGAGTTGTTCTCCCACAAGAACCACTCGGCTGATCCTTCTTCAATATGCCCTTCACCAACATGCAGTGTTTCCTTGATTGAATTAGCTCTCACACCAATATTTGCGTCTAGAGCCTTTGCATTGAGGGCTATCTGAAAACGGCTGTGGCGCTGAAGTTGCCTGTGAATGTGGAGTTGGTGGCATGTGAAACCCGCATGTGGAGCATTCGTTTGTGTGCGATGCTCACCAAGCTTCATTTCAGTCCTAGGCACTCAAAGGGCACTAAGCATAGAGTGTGAAAACTGAGTTTCCTTGAGAGCTGCTTGGAAGCCTGATGGTGTGTGAAGTTAGTGAGCCAAATGGAGTTGTTGTCCCACAAGAACCACTCGGCTGATCCTTCTTCAATATGCCCTTCACCAACATGCAATGTTTCCTTGATTGAATTAGCTCTCACACCAATATTTGCGTCTAGAGCCTTTGCATTGAGAACTATCTGAAAACGGCTGTGGCGCTGAAGTTGCCTGTGAATGTGGAGTTGGTGGCATGTGAAACCCGCATGTGGAGCATTCGTTTTTGTGGGATGCTCTACCAGGTTCATTCCTAGATAATGCACTCAAAGGGCACTAAGCATAGAGTGCGAAAACTGAGTTTCCTTGAGAGCTGCTTGGAAGCCTGATGGTGTGTGAAGTTAGTGAGCCAAATGGAGTTGTTCTCCCACAAGAACCACTCGGCTGATCCTTCTTCAATATGCCCTTCACCAACATGCAGTGTTTCCTTGATTGAATTAGCTCTCACACCAATATTTGCGTCTAGAGCATTTGCATTGAGGGCTATCTGAAAACGGCTGTGGCGCTGAAGTTGCCTGTGAATGTGGAGTTGGTGGCATGTGAAACCCGCATGTGGAGCATTCGTTTGTGTGGGATGCTCTACCAGGTTCATTCCTAGATAATGCACTCAAAGGGCACTAAGCATAGAGTGTGAAAACTGAGTTTCCTTGAGAGCTGCTTGGAAGCCTGATGGTGTGTGAAGTTAGTGAGCCAAATGGAGTTGTTGTCCCACAAGAACCACTCGGCTGATCCTTCTTCAATATGCCCTTCACCAACATGCAGTGTTTCCTTGATTGAATTAGCTCTCACACCAATATTTGCGTCTAGAGCCTTTGCATTGAGAACTATCTGAAAATGGCTGTGGCGCTGAAGTTGCCTGTGAATGTGGAGTTGGTGGCATGTGAAACCCGCATGTGGAGCATTCGTTTGTGTGCGATGCTCACCAAGCTTCATTTCAGTCCTAGGCACTCATATGGCACTAAGCATAGAGTGTGAAAACTGAGTTTCCTTGAGAGCTGCTTGGAAGCCTGATGGTGTGTGAAGTTAGTGAGCCTAATGGAGTTGTTCTCATACAAGAACCACTCGGCTGATCCTTCTTCAATATGCCCTTCACCAACATGCAGTGTTTCCTTGATTGAATTTGCTCTCACACTAATATTTGTGTCTACAGCCTTTGCATTGACTGCTATCTGAAAACGGCTGTGGCGCTCAAGTTGCCTGTGAATGTGGAGTTGGTGGCATGTGAAACCCGCATGTGGAGCATTCGTTTTTGTGGGATGCTCTACCAGGTTCATTCCTAGATAATGCACTCAAAGGGCACTAAGCATAGAGTGTGAAAACTGAGTTTCCTTGAGAGCTGCTTGGAAGCCTGATGGTGTGTGAAGTTAGTGAGCCAAATGGAGTTGTTCTCCCACAAGAACCACTCGGCTGATCCTTCTTCAATATGCCCTTCACCAACATGCAGTGTTTCCTTGATTGAATTAGCTCTCACACCAATATTTGCGTCGAGAGCCTTTGCATTGAGGGCTATCTGAAAATGGCTGTGGCGCTGAAGTTGCCTGTGAATGTGGAGTTGGTGGCATGTGAAACCCGCATGTGGAGCATTTGTTTGTGTGGGATGCTCTACCAGGTTAATTCCTAGATAATGCACTCAAAGAGCACTAAGCATAGAGTGTGAAAACTGAATTTCCTTGAGAGCTGCTTGGAAGCCTGATGGTGTGTGAAGTTAGTGAGCCAAATGGAGTTGTTCTCCCACAAGAACCACTCGGCTGATCCTTCTTCAATATGCCCTTCACCAACATGCAGTGTTTCCTTGATTGAATTAGCTCTCACACCAATATTTGCGTCTAGAGCCTTTGCATTGAGGGCTATCTGAAAACGGCTGTGGCGCTGAAGTTGCCTGTGAATGTGGAGTTGGTGGCATGTGAAACCCGCATGTGGAGCATTCGTTTGTGTGGGATGCTCACCAAGGTTCATTTCAGTCCTAGGCATACAAAGGGCACTAAGCATAGGGTGTGAAAACTGAGTTTCCTTGAGAGCTGCTTGGAAGCCTGATGGTGTGTGAAGTTAGTGAGCCAAATGGAGTTGTTCTCCCACAAGAACCACTCGGCTGATCCTTCTTCAATATGCCCTTCACCAACATGCAGTGTTTCCTTGATTGAATTAGCTCTCACACCAATATTTGCATCTAGAGCCTTTGCATTGAGAGCTATCTGAAAACGGCTGTGGCGCTGAAGTTGCCTGTGAATGTGCAGTTGGTGGCATGTGAAACCCGCATGTGGAGCATTCATTTGTGTGGGATCCTCGCCAAGTTTCATTTCAGTCCTAGGCACACAAAGGGCACTAAGCATAGGGTGTGAAAACTGAGTTTCCTTGAGAGCTGCTTGGAAGCCTGATGGTGTGTGAAGTTAGTGAGCCAAATGGAGTTGTTCTCCCACAAGAACCACTCGGCTGATCCTTCTTCAATATGCCCTTCACCAACATGCAGTGTTTCCTTGATTGAATTAGCTCTCACACCAATATTTGCGTCTAGAGCCTTTGCATTGAGGGCTATCTGAAAACGGCTGTGGCGCTGAAGTTGCCTGTGAATGTGGAGTTGGTGGCATGTGAAACCCGCATGTGGAGCATTCGTTTGTGTGGGATGCTCTACCAGGTTCATTCCTAGATAATGCACTCAAAGGGCACTAAGCATAGAGTGTGAAAACTGAGTTTCCTTGAGAGCTGCTTGGAAGCCTGATGGTGTGTGAAGTTAGTGAGCCAAATGGAGTTGTTCTCCCACAAGAACCACTCGGCTGATCCTTCTTCAATATGCCCTTCACCAACATGCAGTGTTTCCTTGATTGAATTAGCTCTCACACCAATATTTGCGTCTAGAGCCTTTGCATTGAGGGCTATCTGAAAACGGCTGTGGCACTGAAGTTGCCTGTGAATGTGGAGTTGGTGGCATGTGAAACCCGCATGTGGAGCAATCGTTTGTGTGGGATGCTCTACCAGGTTCATTTCAGTCCTAGCCATACAAAGGGCACTAAGCATAGAGTGTGAAAACTGAGTTTCCTTGAGAGCTGCTTGGAAGCCTGATGGTGTGTGAAGTTAGTGAGCCAAATGGAGTTGTTCTCCCACAAGAACCACTCGGCTGATCCTTCTTCAATATGCCCTTCACCAACATGCAGTGTTTCCTTGATTGAATTAGCTCTCACACCAATATTTGCGTCTAGAGCCTTTGCATTGACTTCTATCTGAAAACGGCTGTGGCGCTGAAGTTGCCTGTGAATGTGGAGTTGGTGGCATGTGAAACCCGCATGTGGAGCATTCGTTTGTGTGCGATGCTCACCAAGCTTCATTTCAGTCCTAGGCACACAAAGAGCACTAAGCATAGAGTGTGAAAACTGAGTTTCCTTGAGAGCTGCTTGGAAGCCTGATGGTGTGTGAAGTTAGTGAGCCAAATGGAGTTGTTCTCCCACAAGAACCACTCGGCTGATCCTTCTTCAATATGCCCTTCACCAACATGCAGTGTTTCCTTGATTGAATTAGCTCTCACACCAATATTTGCGTCTAGAGCCTTTGCATTGAGGGCTATCTGAAAACGGCTGTGACGCTGAAGTTGCCTGTGAATGTGGAGTTGGTGGCATGTGAAACCCGCATGTGGAGCATTCGTTTGTGTGCGATGCTCACCAAGCTTCATTTCAGTCCTAGGCACTCAAAGGGCACTAAGCATAGAGTGCGAAAACTGAGTTTCCTTGAGAGCTGCTTGGAAGCCTGATGGTGTGTGAAGTTAGTGAGCCAAATGGAGTTGTTCTCCCACAAGAACCACTCGGCTGATCCTTCTTCAACATGCCCTTCACCAACATGCAGTGTTTCCTTGATTGAATTAGCTTTCACACCAATATTTGCGTCTAGAGCATTTGCATTGACTGCTATCTGAAAACGGCTGTGGCGCTGAAGTTGCCTGTGAATGTGGAGTTGGTGGCATGTGAAACCCGCATGTGGAGCATTCGTTTGTGTGGGATGCTTACCAAGGTTCATTTCAGTCCTAGGCATACAAAGGGCACTAAGCATAGAGTGTGAAAACTGAGTTTCCTTGAGAGCTGCTTGGAAGCCTGATGGTGTGTGAAGTTAGTGAGCCAAGTGGAGTTGTTGTCCCACAAGAACCACTCGGCTGATTCTTCTTCAATATGCCCTTCACCAACATGCAGTGTTTCCTTGATTGAATTAGCTCTCACACCAATATTTGCGTCTAGAGCCTTTGCATTGATGGCTATCTGAAAACGGCTGTGGCGCTGAAGTTGCCTGTGAATGTGGAGTTGGTAGCATGTGAAACCCGCATGTGGAGCATTCGTTTGTGTGGGATGCTCTACCAGGTTCATTCCTAGATAATGCACTCAAAGGGCACTAAGCATAGAGTGTGAAAACTGAGTTTCCTTGAGAGCTGCTTGGAAGCCTGATGGTGTGTGAAGTTAGTGAGCCAAATGGAGTTGTTCTCCCACAGAATCCACTTTGCTGATCCTTCTTCAATATGCCCTTCACCAACATGCAGTGTTTCCTTGATTGAATTAGCTCTCACACCAATATTTGCGTCTAGAGCCTTTGCATTGAGGGCTATCTGAAAACGACTGTGGCGCTGAAGTTGCCTGTGAATGTGGAGTTGGTGGCATGTGAAACCCGCATGTGGAGCATTCGTTTGTGTGGGATGCTCTACCAGGTTCATTCCTAGATAATGCACTCAAAGGGCACTAAGCATAGAGTGTGAAAACTGAGTTTCCTTGAGAGCTGCTTGGAAGCCTGATGGTGTGTGAAGTTAGTGAGCCAAATGGAGTTGTTCTCCCACAAGAACCACTCGGCTGATCCTTCTTCAATATGCCCTTCACCAACATGCAGTGTTTCCTTGATTGAATTAGCTCTCACACCAATATTTGCATCTAGAGCCTTTGCATTGAGAGCTATCTGAAAACGGCTGTGGCGCTGAAGTTGCCTGTGAATGTGCAGTTGGTGGCATGTGAAACCTGCATGTGGAGCATTCATTTGTGTGGGAATCTCGCCAAGTTTCATTTCAGTCCTAGGCACACAAAGGGCACTAAGCATAGGGTGTGAAAACTGAGTTTCCTTGAGAGCTGGTTGGAAGCCTGATGGTGTGTGAAGTTAGTGAGCCAAATGGAGTTGTTCTCCCACAAGAACCACTCGGCTGATCCTTCTTCAATATGCCCTTCACCAACATGCAGTGTTTCCTTGATTGAATTAGCTCTCACACCAATATTTGCGTCTAGAGCCTTTGCATTGAGGGCTATCTGAAAACGGCTGTGGCGCTGAAGTTGCCTGTGAATGTGGAGTTGGTGGCATGTGAAACCCGCATGTGGAGCATTCGTTTGTGTGGGATGCTCTACCAGGTTCATTCCTAGATAATGCACTCAAAGGGCACTAAGCATAGAGTGTGAAAACTGAGTTTCCTTGAGAGCTGCTTGGAAGCCTGATGGTGTGTGAAGTTAGTGAGCCAAATGGAGTTGTTCTCCCACAAGAACCACTCGGCTGATCCTTCTTCAATATGCCCTTCAACAACATGCAGTGTTTCCTTGATTGAATTAGCTCTCACACCAATATTTGCGTCTAGAGCCTTTGCATTGAGGGCTATCTGAAAACGGCTGTGGCACTGAAGTTGCCTGTGAATGTGGAGTTGGTGGCATGTGAAACCCGCATGTGGAGCAATCGTTTGTGTGGGATGCTCTACCAGGTTCATTTCAGTCCTAGCCATACAAAGGGCACTAAGCATAGAGTGTGAAAACTGAGTTTCCTTGAGAGCTGCTTGGAAGCCTGATGGTGTGTGAAGTTAGTGAGCCAAATGGAGTTGTTCTCCCACAAGAACCACTCGGCTGATCCTTCTTCAATATGCCCTTCACCAACATGCAGTGTTTCCTTGATTGAATTAGCTCTCACACCAATATTTGCGTCTAGAGCCTTTGCATTGACTTCTATCTGAAAACGGCTGTGGCGCTGAAGTTGCCTGTGAATGTGGAGTTGGTGGCATGTGAAACCCGCATGTGGAGCATTCGTTTGTGTGGGATGCTCTACCAGGTTCATTCCTAGATAATGCACTCAAAGGGCACTAAGCATAGAGTGTGAAAACTGAGTTTCCTTGAGAGCTGCTTGGAAGCCTGATGGTGTGTGAAGTTAGTGAGCCAAATGGAGTTGTTGTCCCACAAGAACCACTCGGCTGATCCTTCTTCAATATGCCCTTCACCAACATGCAGTGTTTCCTTGATTGAATTAGCTCTCACACCAATATTTGCGTCTAGAGCCTTTGCATTGAGGACTATCTGAAAATGGCTGTGGCGCTGAAGTTGCCTGTGAATGTGGAGTTGGTGGCATGTGAAACCCGCATGTGGAGCATTCGTTTGTGTGGGATGCTCTACCAGGTTCATTTCAATCCTAGGCATACAAAGGGCACTAAGCATAGAGTGTGAAAACTGAGTTTCCTTGAGAGCTGCTTGGAAGCTTGATGGTGTGTGTAGTGAGTCAAATGGAGTTGTTCTCCCACAAGAACCACTCGGCTGATCCTTCTTCAATATGCCCTTCACCAACATTCAGTGTTTCCTTGATTGAATTAGCTCTCACACCAATATTTGTGTCTAGAGCCTTTGCATTGACTGCTATCTGAAAACGGCTGTGGCGCTGAAGTTGCCTGTGAATGTGGAGTTGGTGGCATGTGAAACCCGCATGTGGAGCATTTGTTTGTGTGGGATGCTCTACCAGGTTAATTCCTAGATAATGCACTCAAAGAGCACTAAGCATAGAGTGTGAAAACTGAATTTCCTTGAGAGCTGCTTGGAAGCCTGATGGTGTGTGAAGTTAGTGAGCCAAATGGAGTTGTTCTCCCATAAAAACCACTCGGCTGATCCTTCTTCAATATGCCCTTCACCAACATGCAGTGTTTCCTTGATTGAATTAGCTCTCACACCAATATTTGCGTCTAGAGCCTTTGCATTGAGGGCTATCTGAAAACGGCTGTGGCGCTGAAGTTGCCTGTGAATGTGGAGTTGGTGGCATGTGAAACCCGCATGTGGAGCATTCGTTTGTGTGGGATGCTCTACCAGGTTCATTCCTAGATAATGCACTCAAAGGGCACTAAGCATAGAGTGTGAAAACTGAGTTTCCTTGAGAGCTGCTTGGAAGCCTGATGGTGTGTGAAGTTAGTGAGCCAAATGGAGTTGTTCTCCCACAAGAACCACTCGGCTGATCCTTCTTCAATATGCCCTTCACCAACATGCAGTGTTTCCTTGATTGAATTAGCTCTCACACCAATATTTGCGTCTAGAGCCTTTGCATTGAGGGCTATCTGAAAACGGCTGTGGCGCTGAAGTTGCCTGTGAATGTGGAGTTGGTGGCATGTGAAACCCGCATGTGGAGCATTCGTTTGTGTGGGATGCTCTACCAGGTTCATTTCAGTCCTAGCCATAAAAAGGTCACTAAGCATAGAGTGTGAAAACTGAGTTTCCTTGAGAGCTGCTTGGAAGCCTGATGGTGTGTGAAGTTAGTGAGCCAAATGGAGTTGTTCTCCCACAAGAACCACTCGGCTGATCCTTCTTCAATATGCCCTTCACCAACATGCAGTGTTTCCTTGATTGAATTAGCTCTCACACCAATATTTGCGTCTAGAGCCTTTGCATTGAGGGCTATCTGAAAACGGCTGTGGCGCTGAAGTTGCCTGTGAATGTGGAGTTGGTGGCATGTGAAACCCGCATGTGGAGCATTCGTTTGTGTGCGATGCTCACCAAGCTTCATTTCAGTCCTAGGCACACAATGAGCACTAAGCATAGAGAGTGAAAACTGAGTTTCCTTGAGAGCTGCTTGGAAGCCTGATGGTGTGTGAAGTTAGTGAGCCAAATGGAGTTGTTCTCCCACAAGAACCACTCGGCTGATCCTTCTTCAATATGCCCTTCACCAACATGCAGTGTTTCCTTGATTGAATTAGCTCTCACACCAATATTTGCGTCTAGAGCCTTTGCATTGAGGGCTATCTGAAAACGGCTGTGGCGCTGAAGTTGCCTGTGAATGTGGAGTTGGTGGCATGTGAAACCCGCATGTGGAGCATTCGTTTGTGTGGGATGCTCACCAAGCTTCATTTCAGTCCTAGGGACTCAAAGGGCACTAGGCATAGAGTGTGAAAACTGAGTTTCCTTGAGAGCTGCTTGGAAGCCTGATGGTGTGTGAAGTTAGTGAGCCAAATGGAGTTGTTGTCCCACAAGAACCACTCGGCTGATCCTTCTTCAATATGCCCTTCACCAACATGCAATGTTTCCTTGATTGAATTAGCTCTCACACAAATATTTGTGTCTAGAGCCTTTGCATTGAGGGCTAGCTGAAAACGGCTGTGGCGCTGAAGTTGCCTGTGAATGTGGAGTTGGTGGCATGTGAAACCCGCATGTGGAGCATTCGTTTGTGTGCGATGCTCACCAAGCTTCATTTCAGTCCTAGGCACTCATATGGCACTAAGCATAGAGTGTGAAAACTGAGTTTCCTTGAGAGCTGCTTGGAAGCCTGATGGTGTGTGAAGTTAGTGAGCCTAATGGAGTTGTTCTCATACAAGAACCACTCGGCTGATCCTTCTTCAATATGCCCTTCACCAACATGCAGTGTTTCCTTGATTGAATTAGCTCTCACACCAATATTTGTGTCTAGAGCCTTTGCATTGACTGCTATCTGAAAACGGCTGTGGCGCTGAAGTTGCCTGTGAATGTGGAGTTGGTGGCATGTGAAACCCGCATGTGGAGCATTCGTTTTTGTGGGATGCTCTACCAGGTTCATTCCTAGATAATGCACTCAAAGGGCACTAAGCATAGAGTGTGAAAACTGAGTTTCCTTGAGAGCTATTTGGAAGCCTGATGGTGTGTGAAGTTAGTGAGCCAAATGGAGTTGTTCTCCCACAAGAACCACTCGGCTGATCCTTCTTCAATATGCCCTTCACCAACATGCAGTGTTTCCTTGATTGAATTAGCTCTCACACCAATATTTGCGTCTAGAGCCTTTGCATTGAGGGCTATCTGAAAACGGCTGTGGCGCTGAAGTTGCCTGTGAATGTGGAGTTGGTGGCATGTGAAACCCGCATGTGGAGCATTTGTTTGTGTGGGATGCTCTACCAGGTTAATTCCTAGATAATGCACTCAAAGAGCACTAAGCATAGAGTGTGAAAACTGAATTTCCTTGAGAGCTGCTTGGAAGCCTGATGGTGTGTGAAGTTAGTGAGCCAAATGGAGTTGTTCTCCCATAAAAACCACTCGGCTGATCCTTCTTCAATATGCCCTTCACCAACATGCAGTGTTTCCTTGATTGAATTAGCTCTCACACCAATATTTGCGTCTAGAGCCTCTGCATTGATGGCTATCTGAAAACGGCTGTGGCGCTGAAGTTGCCTGTGAATGTGGAGTTGGTGGCATGTGAAACCCGCATGTGGAGCATTCGTTTGTGTGCGATGCTCACCAAGGTTCATTTCAGTCCTGGGCACACAAAGAGCACTAAGCATAGAGTGTGAAAACTGAGTTTCCTTGAGAGCTGCTTGGAAGCCTGATGGTGTGTGAAGTTAGTGAGCCAAATGGAGTTGTTCTCCCACAAGAACCACTCGGCTGATCCTTCTTCAATATGCCCTTCACCAACATGCAGTGTTTCCTTGATTGAATTAGCTCTCACACCAATATTTGCGTCTAGAGCCTTTGCATTGAGAGCTATCTGAAAACGGCTGTGGCGCTGAAGTTGCCTGTGAATGTGCAGTTGGTGGCATGTGAAACCTGCATGTGGAACATTCATTTGTGTGGGATGCTCTACCAGGTTCATTCCTAGATAATGCACTCAAAGGGCACTAAGCATAGAGTGCGAAAACTGAGTTTCCTTGAGAGCTGCTTGGAAGCCTGATGGTGTGTGAAGTTAGTGAGCCAAATGGAGTTGTTGTCCCACAAGAACCACTCGGCTGATCCTTCTTCAATATGCCCTTCACCAACATGCAATGTTTCCTTGATTGAATTAGCTCTCACACCAATATTTGCGTCTAGAGCCTTTGCATTGAGGGCTATCTGAAAACGGCTGTGTCGCTGAAGTTGCCTGTGAATGTGGAGTTGGTGGCATGTGAAACCCGCATGTGGAGCATTCGTTTGTGTGGGATGCTCTACCAGGTTCATTCCTAGATAATGCACTCAAAGGGCACTAAGCATAGAGTGCGAAAACTGAGTTTCCTTGAGAGCTGCTTGGAAGCCTGATGGTGTGTGAAGTTAGTGAGCCAAATGGAGTTGTTCTCCCACAAGAACCACTCGGCTGATCCTTCTTCAATATGCCCTTCACCAACATGCAGTGTTTCCTTGATTGAATTAGCTTTCACACCAATATTTGCGTCTAGAGCCTTTGCATTGAGAACTATCTGAAAACGGCTGTGGCGCTGAAGTTGCCTGTGAATGTGGAGTTGGTGGCATGTGAAACCCGCATGTGGAGCATTCGTTTGTGTGGGATGCTTACCAAGGTTCATTTCAGTCCTAGGCATACAAAGGGCACTAAGCATAGAGTGTGAAAACTGAGTTTCCTTGAGAGCTGCTTGGAAGCCTGATGGTGTGTGAAGTTAGTGAGCCAAATGAAGTTGTTCTCCCACAAGAACCACTCGGCTGATCCTTCTTCAATATGCCCTTCACCAACATGCAGTGTTTCCTTGATTGAATTAGCTCTCACACCAATATTTGCGTCTAGAGCCTTTGCATTGATGGCTATCTGAAAACGGCTGTGGCGCTGAAGTTGCCTGTGAATGTGGAGTTGGTGGCATGTGAAACCCGCATGTGGAGCATTCGTTTGTGTGGGATGCTTACCAAGGTTCATTTCAGTCCTAGGCATACAAAGGGCACTAAGCATAGAGTGTGAAAACTGAGTTTCCTTGAGAGCTGCTTGGAAGCCTGATGGTGTGTGAAGTTAGTGAGCCAAATGGAGTTGTTGTCCCACCAGAACCACTCGGCTGATCCTTCTTCAATATGCCCTTCACCAACATGCATGTTTCCTTGATTGAATTAGCTCTCACACCAATATTTGCGTCTAGAGCCTTTGCATTGATGGCTATCTGAAAACGGCTGTGGCGCTGAAGTTGCCTGTGAATGTGGAGTTGGTGGCATGTGAAACCCGCATGTGGAGCATTCGTTTGTGTGGGATGCTTACCAAGGTTCATTTCAGTCTTAGGCATACAAAGGGCACTAAGCATAGAGTGTGAAAACTGAGTTTCCTTGAGAGCTGCTTGGAAGCCTGATGGTGTGTGAAGTTAGTGAGCCAAATGGAGTTGTTGTCCCACAAGAACCACTCGGCTGATCCTTCTTCAATATGCCCTTCACCAACATGCAGTGTTTCCTTGATTGAATTAGCTCTCACACCAATATTTGCGTCTAGAGCCTTTGCATTGAGGGCTATCTGAAAATGGCTGTGGCGCTGAAGTTGCCTGTGAATGTCGAGTTGGTGGCATGTGAAACCCGCATGTGAAGATTTCGTTTGTGTGGGATGCTCTACCAGGTTCATTCCTAGACAATGCACTCAAAGGGCACTAAGCATAGAGTGTGAAACCTGAGTTTCCTTGAGAGCTGCTTGGAAACCTGATGGTGTGTGAAGTTAGTGAGCCAAATGAAGTTTTTGTCCCACAAGAACCACTCGGCTGATCCTTCTTCAATTTGCCTTTCACCCACATGCAGTGTTTCCTTGATTGAATTAGCTCTCACACCAATATTTGCGTCTAGAGCCTTTGCATTGAGGGCTATCTGAAAACGGCTGTGGCGCTGAAGTTGCCTGTGAATGTGGAGTTGGTGGCATGTGAAACCCGCATGTGGAGCATTCGTTTGTGTGGGATGCTCTACCAGGTTCATTCCTAGATAATGCACTCAAAGGGCACTAAGCATAGAGTGTGAAAACTGAGTTTCCTTGAGAGCTGCTTGGAAGCCTGATGGTGTGTGAAGTTAGTGAGCCAAATGGAGTTGTTCTCCCACAAGAACCACTCGGCTGATCCTTCTTCAATATGCCCTTCACCAACATGCAGTGTTCCCTTGATTGAATTAGCTCTCACACCAATATTTGTGTCTAGAGCCTTTGCATTGACTGCTATCTGAAAACGGCTGTGGCGCTGAAGTTGCCTGTGAATGTGGAGTTGGTGGCATGTGAAACCCGCATGTGGAGCATTCGTTTTTGTGGGATGCTCTACCAGGTTCATTCCTAGATAATGCACTCAAAGGGCACTAAGCATAGAGTGTGAAAACTGAGTTTCCTTGAGAGCTGCTTGGAAGCCTGATGGTGTGTGAAGTTAGTGAGCCAAATGGAGTTGTTCTCCCACAAGAACCACTCGGCTGATCCTTCTTCAATATGCCCTTCACCAACATGCAGTGTTTCCTTGATTGAATTAGCTCTCACAACAATATTTGCGTCTAGAGCCATTGCATTGAGGGCTATCTGAAAACGGCTGTGGCGCTGAAGTTGCCTGTGAATGTGGAGTTGGTGGCATGTGAAACCCGCATGTGGAGCATTCGTTTATGTGGTATGTTTACCAAGGTTCATTTCAGTCCTAGGCATACAAAGGGCACTAAGCATAGAGTGTGAAAACTGAGTTTCCTTGAGAGCTGCTTGGAAGCCTGATGGTGTGTGAAGTTAGTGAGCCAAATGGAGTTGTTCTCCCACAGGATCCACTTTGCTGATCCTTCTTCAATATGCCCTTCACCAACATGCAGTGTTTCCTTGATTGAATTAGCTCTCACACCAATATTTGCATCTAGAGCCTTTGCATTGAGGGCTATCTGAAAACGGCTGTGGCGCTGAAGTTGCCTGTGAATGTGGAGTTTGTGGCATGTGAAACCCGCATGTGGAGCATTCGTTTGTGTGCGATGCTCTACCAGGTTCATTCCTAGATAATGCACTCAAAGGGCACTAAGCATAGAGTGTGAAAACTGAGTTTCCTTGAGAGCTGCTTGGAAGCCTGATGGTGTGTGAAGTTAGTGAGCCAAATGGAGTTGTTCTCCCACAAGAACCACTCGGCTGATCCTTCTTCAATATGCCCTTCACCAACATGCAGTGTTTCCTTGATTGAATTAGCTCTCACACCAATATTTGCGTCTAGAGCCTTTGCATTGAGGGCTATCTGAAAACGGCTGTGGCGCTGAAGTTGCCTGTGAATGTGGAGTTGGTGGCATGTGAAAGCCGCATGTGGAGCATTCGTTTGTGTGGGATGCTCACCAAGCTTCATTTCAGTCCTAGGCACACAAAGAGCACTAAGCATAGAGTGTGAAAACTGAGTTTCCTTGAGAGCTGCTTGGAAGCCTGATGGTGTGTGAAGTTAGTGAGCCAAATGGAGTTGTTCTCCCACAAGAACCACTCGGCTGATCCTTCTTTAATATGCCCTTCACCAACATGCAGTGTTTCCTTGATTGAATTAGCTCTCACACCAATATTTGCGTCTAGAGCCTTTGCATTGAGGGCTATCTGAAAACGGCTGTGGCGCTGAAGTTGCCTGTGAATGTGGAGTTGGTGGCATGTGAAACCCGCATGTGGAGCATTCGTTTGTGTGGGATGCTCTACCAGGTTCATTCCTAGATAATGCACTCAAAGGGCACTAAGCATAGAGTGTGAAAACTGAGTTTCCTTGAGAGCTGCTTGGAAGCCTGATGGTGTGTGAAGTTAGTGAGCCAAATGGAGTTGTTGTCCCACAAGAACCACTCGGCTGATCCTTCTTCAATATGCCCTGCACCAACATGCAGTGTTTCCTTGATTGAATTAGCTCTCACACCAATATTTGCGTCTAGAGCCTTTGCACTGAGGGCTATCTGAAAACGGCTGTGGCGCTGAAGTTGCCTGTGAATGTGGAGTTGGTGGCATGTGAAACCCACATGTGGAGCATTCGTTTTTGTGGGATGCTCTACCAGGTTCATTCCTAGATAATGCACTCAAAGGGCACTAAGCATAGAGTGTGAAAACTGAGTTTCCTTGAGAGCTGCTTGGAAGCCTGATGGTGTGTGAAGTTAGTGAGCCAAATGGAGTTGTTCTCCCACAAGATCCACTTTGAGGATCGTTCTTCAATATGCCCTTCACCAACATGCAGTGTTTCCTTGATTGAATTAGCTCTCACACCAATATTTGCGTCTAGAGCCTTTGCATTGAGGGCTATCTGAAAACGGCTGTGGCGCTGAAGTTGCCTGTGAATGTGGAGTTGGTGGCATGTGAAACCCGCATGTGAAGATTTCGTTTGTGTGGGATGCTCTACCAGGTTCATTCCTAGATAATGCACTCAAAGGGCACTAAGCATAGAGTGTGAAAACTGAGTTTCCTTGAGAGCTGCTTGGAAGCCTGATGGTGTGTGAAGTTAGTGAGCCAAATGGAGTTGTTGTCCCACAATAACCACTCGGCTGATCCTTCTTCAATATGCCCTTCACAAACATGCAGTGTTTCCTTGATTGAATTAGCTCTCACACCAATATTTGCGTCTAGAGCTTTTGCATTGAGAACTATCTGAAAACGGCTGTGGCGCTGAAGTTGCCTGTGAATGTGGAGTTGGTGGCATGTGAAACCCGCATGTGGAGCATTCGTTTGTGTGCGATGCTCACCAAGCTTCATTTCAGTCCTAGGCACACACAGAGCACTAAGCATAGAGTGTGAAAACTGAGTTTCCTTGAGAGCTGCTTGGAAGCCTGATGGTGTGTGAAGTTAGTGAGCCAAATGGAGTTGTTCTCCCGTAGGATCCACTTTGCTGATCCTTCTTCAATATGCCCTTCACCAACATGCAGTGTTTCCTTGATTGAATTAGCTCTCACACCAATATTTGCGTCTAGAGCCTTTGCATTGAGGGCTATCTGAAAACGGCTGTGGCGCTGAAGTTGCCTGTGAATGTGGAGTTGGTGGCATGTGAAACCCGCATGTGGAGCATTCGTTTGTGTGCGATGCTCACCAAGCTTCATTTCAGTCCTAGGCACTCAAAGGGCACTAAGCATAGAGTGTGAAAACTGAGTTTCCTTGAGAGCTGCTTGGAAGCCTGATGGTGTGTGAAGTTAGTGAGCCAAATGGAGTTGTTCTCCCACAAGAACCACTCGGCTGATCCTTCTTCAATATGCCCTTCACCCAGATGCAGTGTTTCCTTGATTGAATTAGCTCTCACACCAATATTTGCGTCTAGAGCCTTTGCATTGAGAACTATCTGAAAACGGCTGTGGCGCTGAAGTTGCCTGTGAATGTGCAGTTTGTGGCATGTGAAACCCGCATGTGGAGCATTCGTTTGTGTGCGATGCTCTACCAGGTTCATTCCTAGATAATGCACTCAAAGGGCACTAAGCATAGAGCGTGAAAACTGAGTTTCCTTGAGAGCTGCTTGGAAGCCTGATGGTGTGTGAAGTTAGTGAGCCAAATGGAGTTGTTCTCCCACAAGAACCACTCGGCTGATCCTTCTTCAATATGCCCTTCACCAACATGCAGTGTTTCCTTGATTGAATTAGCTCTCACACCAATATTTGCGTCTAGAGCCTTTGCATTGAGGGCTATCTGAAAACGGCTGTGGCGCTGAAGTTGCCTGTGAATGTGGAGTTGGTGGCATATGAAACCCGCATGTGGAGCATTTGTTCGTGTTGGATGCTCACCAAGCTTCATTTCAGTCCTAGGCACACAAAGAGCACTAAGCATAGAGTGTGAAAACTGAGTTTCCTTGAGAGCTGCTTGGAAGCCTGATGGTGTGTGAAGTTAGTGAGCCAAATGGAGTTGTTCTCCCACAAGAACCACTCGGCTGATCCTTCTTCAATATGCCCTGCACCAACATGCAGTGTTTCCTTGATTGAATTAACTCTCACACCAATATTTGCGTCTAGAGCCTTTGCATTGAGGGCTATCTGAAAACGGCTGTGGCGCTGAAGTTGCCTGTGAATGTGGAGTTGGTGGCATGTGAAACCCACATGTGGAGCATTCGTTTTTGTGGGATGCTCTACCAGGTTCATTCCTAGATAATGCACTCAAAGGGCACTAAGCATAGAGTGTGAAAACTGAGTTTCCTTGAGAGCTGCTTGGAAGCCTGACGGTGTGTGAAGTTAGTGAGCCAAATGGAGTTGTTCTCCCACAGGATCCACTTTGCTGATCCTTCTTCAATATGCCCTACACCAACATGCAGTGTTTCCTTGATTGAATTAGCTCTCACACCAATATTTGCGTCTAGAGCCTTTGCATTGAGGGCTATCTGAAAATGGCTGTGGCGCTGAAGTTGCCTGTGAATGTGGAGTTGGTGCCATGCGAAACCCGCATGTGAAGATTTCGTTTGTGTGGGATGCTCTACCAGGTTCATTCCTAGATAATGCACTCAAAGGGCACTAAGCATAGAGTGTGAAAACTGAGTTTCCTTGAGAGCTGCTTGGAAGCCTGATGGTGTGTGAAGTTAGTGAGCCAAATGGAGTTGTTCTCCCACAAGAACCACTCGGCTGATCCTTCTTCAATATGCCCTTCACCAACATGCAGTGTTTCCTTGATTGAATTAGCTCTCACACCAATATTTGCGTCTAGAGCCTTTGCATTGAGAACTATCTGAAAACGGCTGTGGCGCTGAAGTTGCCTGTGAATGTGGAGTTGGTGGCATGTGAAACCCGCATGTGGAGCATTCGTTTGTGTGCGATGCTCACCAAGGTTCATTTCAGTCCTAGGAACACACAGAGCACTAAGCATAGAGTGTGAAAACTGAGTTTCCTTGAGAGCTGCTTGGAAGCCTGATGGTGTGTGAAGTTAGTGAGCCAAATGGAGTTGTTCTCCCACAAGAACCACTCGGCTGATCCTTCTTCAATATGCCCTTCACCAACATGCAGTATTTCCTTGATTGAATTAGCTCTCACACCAATATTTGCGTCTAGAGCCTTTGCATTGAGGGCTATCTGAAAACGGCTGTGGCGCTGAAGTTGCCTGTGAATGTGGAGTTGGTGGCATGTGAAACCCACATGTGGAGCATTCCTTTGTGTGCGATGCTCACCAAGCTTCATTTCAGTCCTAGGCACTCAAAGGGCACTAAGCATAGAGTGTGAAATCTGAGTTTCCTTGAGAGCTGCTTGGAAGCCTGATGGTGTGTGAAGTTAGTGAGCCAAATGGAGTTGTTCTCCCACAAGAACCACTCGGCTGGTCCTTCTTCAATATGCCCTTCACCAACATGCAGTGTTTCCTTGATTGAATTAGCTCTCACACAAATATTTGTGTCTACAACCTTTGCATTGAGGGCTATCTGAAAACGGCTGTGGCGCTGAAGTTGCCTGTGAATGTGCAGTTGGTGGCATGTGAAACCCGCATGTGGAGCATTCGTTTGTGTGGGATGCTGTACCAGGACCATTCCTAGATAATGCACTCAAAGGGCACTAAGCATAGAGTGTGAAAACTGAGTTTCCTTGAGAGCTGCTTGGAAGCCTGATGGTGTGTGAAGTTAGTGAGCCAAATGGAGTTGTTCTCCCACAAGAACCACTCGGCTGATCCTTCTTCAATATGCCCTGCACCAACATGCAGTGTTTCCTTGATTGAATTAGCTCTCACACCAATATTTGCGTGTAGAGCCTTTGCATTGAGGGCTATCTGAAAACGGCTGTGGCGCTGAAGTTGCCTGTGAATGTGGAGTTGGTGGCATGTGAAACCCACATGTGGAGCATTCGTTTTTGTGGGATGCTCTACCAGGTTCATTCCTAGATAATGCACTCAAAGGGCACTAAGCATAGAGTGTGAAAACTGAGTTTCCTTGAGAGCTGCTTGGAAGCCTGACGGTGTGTGAAGTTAGTGAGCCAAATGGAGTTGTTCTCCCACAGGATCCACTTTGCTGATCCTTCTTCAATATGCCCTACACCAACATGCAGTGTTTCCTTCATTGAATTAGCTCTCACACCAATATTTGCGTCTAGAGCCTTTGCATTGAGGGCTATCTGAAAATGGCTGTGGCGCTGAAGTTGCCTGTGAATGTGGAGTTGGTGCCATGTGAAACCCGCATGTGAAGATTTCGTTTGTGTGGGATGCTCTACCAGGTTCATTCCTAGATAATGCACTCAAAGGGCACTAAGCATAGAGTGTGAAAACTGAGTTTCTTGGAGAGCTGCTTGGAAGCCTGATGGTGTGTGAAGTTAGTGAGCCAAATGGAGTTGTTCTCCCACAAGAACCACTCGGCTGATCCTTCTTCAATATGCCCTTCACCAACATGCAGTGTTTCCGTGATTGAATTAGCTCTCACACCAATATTTGCGTCTAGAGTCTTTGCATTGAGAACTATCTGAAAACGGCTGTGGCGCTGAAGTTGCCTGTGAATGTGGAGTTGGTGGCATGTGAAACCCGCATGTGGAGCATTCGTTTGTGTGCGATGCTCACCAAGGTTCATTTCAGTCCTAGGAACACACAGAGCACTAAGCATAGAGTGTGAAAACTGAGTTTCCTTGAGAGCTGCTTGGAAGCCTGATGGTGTGTGAAGTTAGTGAGCCAAATGGAGTTGTTCTCCCACAAGAACCACTCGGCTGATCCTTCTTCAATATGCCCTTCATGAACATGCAGTGTTTCCTTGATTGAATTAGCTCTCACACCAATATTTGCGTCTAGAGCCTTTGCATTGAGGGCTATCTGAAAACGGCTGTGGCGCTGAAGTTGCCTGTGAATGTGGAGTTGGTGGCATGTGAAACACGCATGTGGAGCATTCCTTTGTGTGCGATGCTCTAATAGCTTCATTTCAGTCCTAGGCACTCAAAGGGCACTAAGCATAGAGTGTGAAATCTGAGTTTCCTTGAGAGCTGCTTGGAAGCCTGATGGTGTGTGAAGTTAGTGAGCCAAATGGAGTTGTTCTCCCACAAGAACCACTCGGCTGGTCCTTCTTCAATATGCCCTTCACCAACATGCAGTGTTTCCTTGATTGAATTAGCTCTCACACCAATATTTGCGTCTAGAGCCTTTGCATTGAGGGCTATCTGAAAACGGCTGTGGCGCTGAAGTTGCCTGTGAATGTGCAGTTGGTGGCATGTGAAACCCGCATGTGGAGCATTCGTTTGTGTGGGATGCTCTACCAGGACCATTCCTAGATAATGCACTCAAAGGGCACTAAGCATAGAGTGTGAAAACTGAGTTTCCTTGAGAGCTGCTTGGAAGCCTGATGGTGTGTGAAGTTAGTGAGCCAAATGGAGTTGTTCTCCCACAGGATCCACTTTGCTGATCCTTCTTCAATATGCCCTACACCAACATGCAGTGTTTCCTTCATTGAATTAGCTCTCACACCAATATTTGTGTCTAGAGCCTTTGCATTGAGGGCTATCTGAAAATGGCTGTGGCGCTGAAGTTGCCTGTGAATGTGGAGTTGGTGCCATGTGAAACCCGCATGTGAAGATTTCGTTTGTGTGGGATGCTCTACCAGATTCATTCCTAGATAATGCACTCAAAGGGCACTAAGCATAGAGTGTGAAAACTGAGTTTCCTTGAGAGCTGCTTGGAAGCCTGATGGTGTGTGAAGTTAGTGAGCCAAATGGAGTTGTTCTCCCACAAGAACCACTCGGCTGATCCTTCTTCAATATGCCCTTCACCAACATGCAGTGTTTCCTTGATTGAATTAGCTCTCACACCAATATTTGCGTCTAGAGCCTTTGCATTGAGAACTATCTGAAAACGGCTGTGGCGCTGAAGTTGCCTGTGAATGTGGAGTTGGTGGCATGTGAAACCCGCATGTGGAGCATTCGTTTGTGTGCGATGCTCACCAAGCTTAATTTCAGTCCTAGGAACACACAGAGCACTAAGCATAGAGTGTGAAAACTGAGTTTCCTTGAGAGCTGCTTGGAAGCCTGATGGTGTGTGAAGTTAGTGAGCCAAATGGAGTTGTTCTCCCACAAGAACCACTCGGCTGATCCTTCTTCAATATGCCCTTCACCAACATGCAGTGTTTCCTTGATTGAATTACCTCTCACACCAATATTTGCATCTAGAGCCTTTGCATTGAGGGCTATCTGAAAACGGCTGTGGCGCTGAAGTTGCCTGTGAATGTGGAGTTGGTGGCATGTGAAACCCGCATGTGGAGCATTCGTTTGTGTGCGATGCTCACCAAGCTTCATTTCAGTCCTAGGCACTCAAAGGGCACTAAGCATAGAGTGTGAAAACTGAGTTTCCTTGAGAGCTGCTTGGAAGCCTGATGGTGTGTGAAGTTAGTGAGCCAAATGGAGTTGTTCTCCCACAAGAACCACTCGGCTGGTCCTTCTTCAATATGCCCTTCACCAACATGCAGTGTTTCCTTGATTGAATTAGCTCTCACACCAATATTTGCGTCTAGAGCCTTTGCATTGAGGGCTATCTGAAAACGGCTGTGGCGCTGAAGTTGCCTGTGAATGTGCAGTTGGTGGCATGTGAAACCCGCATGTGGAGCATTCGTTTGTGTGCGATGCTCTACCAGGACCATTCCTAGATAATGCACTCAAAGGGCACTAAGCATAGAGTGTGAAAACTGAGTTTCCTTGAGAGCTGCTTGGAAGCCTGATGGTGTGTGAAGTTAGTGAGCCAAATGGAGTTGTTCTCCCACAAGAACCACTCGGCTGATCCTTCTTCAATATGCCCTGCACCAACATGCAGTGTTTCCTTGATTGAATTAGCTCTCACACCAATATTTGCGTCTAGAGCCTTTGCACTGAGGGCTATCTGAAAACGGCTGTGGCGCTGAAGTTGCCTGTGAATGTGGAGTTGGTGGCATGTGAAACCCACATGTGGAGCATTCGTTTTTGTGGGATGCTCTACCAGGTTCATTCCTAGATAATGCACTCAAAGGGCACTAAGCATAGAGTGTGAAAACTGAGTTTCCTTGAGAGCTGCTTGGAAGCCTGATGGTGTGTGAAGTTAGTGAGCCAAATGGAGTTGTTCTCCCACAAGAACCACTCGGCTGATCCTTCTTCAATATGCCCTTCACCAACATGCAGTGTTTCCTTGATTGAATTAGCTCTCACACCAATATTTGCGTCTAGAGCCTTTGCATTGAGAACTATCTGAAAACGGCTGTGGCGCTGAAGTTGCCTGTGAATGTGGAGTTGGTGGCATGTGAAACCCGCATGTGGAGCATTCGTTTGTGTGCGATGCTCACCAAGCTTAATTTCAGTCCTAGGAACACACAGAGCACTAAGCATAGAGTGTGAAAACTGAGTTTCCTTGAGAGCTGCTTGGAAGCCTGATGGTGTGTGAAGTTAGTGAGCCAAATGGAGTTGTTCTCCCACAAGAACCACTCGGCTGATCCTTCTTCAATATGCCCTTCACCAACATGCAGTGTTTCCTTGATTGAATTACCTCTCACACCAATATTTGCATCTAGAGCCTTTGCATTGAGGGCTATCTGAAAACGGCTGTGGCGCTGAAGTTGCCTGTGAATGTGGAGTTGGTGGCATGTGAAACCCGCATGTGGAGCATTCGTTTGTGTGCGATGCTCACCAAGCTTCATTTCAGTCCTAGGCACTCAAAGGGCACTAAGCATAGAGTGTGAAAACTGAGTTTCCTTGAGAGCTGCTTGGAAGCCTGATGGTGTGTGAAGTTAGTGAGCCAAATGGAGTTGTTCTCCCACAAGAACCACTCGGCTGGTCCTTCTTCAATATGCCCTTCACCAACATGCAGTGTTTCCTTGATTGAATTAGCTCTCACACCAATATTTGCGTCTAGAGCCTTTGCATTGAGGGCTATCTGAAAACGGCTGTGGCGCTGAAGTTGCCTGTGAATGTGGAGTTGGTGGCATGTGAAACCCGCATGTGGAGCATTCGTTTGTGTGCGATGCTCTACCAGGACCATTCCTAGATAATGCACTCAAAGGGCACTAAGCATAGAGTGTGAAAACTGAGTTTCCTTGAGAGCTGCTTGGAAGCCTGATGGTGTGTGAAGTTAGTGAGCCAAATGGAGTTGTTCTCCCACAAGAACCACTCGGCTGATCCTTCTTCAATATGCCCTGCACCAACATGCAGTGTTTCCTTGATTGAATTAGCTCTCACACCAATATTTGCGTCTAGAGCCTTTGCACTGAGGGCTATCTGAAAACGGCTGTGTCGCTGAAGTTGCCTGTGAATGTGGAGTTGGTGGCATGTGAAACCCACATGTGGAGCATTCGTTTTTGTGGGATGCTCTACCAGGTTCATTCCTAGATAATGCACTCAAAGGGCACTAAGCATAGAGTGTGAAAACTGAGTTTCCTTGAGAGCTGCTTGGAAGCCTGATGGTGTGTGAAGTTAGTGAGCCAAATGGAGTTGTTCTCCCACAGGATCCACTTTGCTGATCCTTCTTCAATATGCCCTACAGCAACATGCAGTGTTTCCTTCATTGAATTAGCTCTCACACCAATATTTGTGTCTAGAGCCTTTGCATTGAGGGCTATCTGAAAATGGCTGTGGCGCTGAAGTTGCCTGTGAATGTGGAGTTGGTGCCATGTGAAACCCGCATGTGAAGATTTCGTTTGTGTGGGATGCTCTACCAGATTCATTCCTAGATAATGCACTCAAAGGGCACTAAGCATAGAGTGTGAAAACTGAGTTTCCTTGAGAGCTGCTTGGAAGCCTGATGGTGTGTGAAGTTAGTGAGCCAAATGGAGTTGTTCTCCCACAAGAACCACTCGGCTGATCCTTCTTCAATATGCCCTTCACCAACATGCAGTGTTTCCTTGATTGATTTAGCTCTCACACCAATATTTGCGTCTAGAGCCTTTGCATTGAGAACTATCTGAAAACGGCTGTGGCGCTGAAGTTGCCTGTGAATGTGGAGTTGGTGGCATGTGAAACCCGCATGTGGAGCATTCGTTTGTGTGCGATGCTCACCAAGCTTAATTTCAGTCCTAGGAACACACAGAGCACTAAGCATAGAGTGTGAAAACTGAGTTTCCTTGAGAGCTGCTTGGAAGCCTGACGGTGTGTGAAGTTAGTGAGCCAAATGGAGTTGTTCTCCCACAGGATCCACTTTGCTGATCCTTCTTCAATATGCCCTACACCAACATGCAGTGTTTCCTTGATTGAATTAGCTCTCACACCAATATTTGCGTCTAGAGCCTTTGCATTGAGGGCTATCTGAAAATGGCTGTGGCGCTGAAGTTGCCTGTGAATGTGGAGTTGGTGCCATGCGAAACCCGCATGTGAAGATTTCGTTTGTGTGGGATGCTCTACCAGGTTCATTCCTAGATAATGCACTCAAAGGGCACTAAGCATAGAGTGTGAAAACTGAGTTTCCTTGAGAGCTGCTTGGAAGCCTGATGGTGTGTGAAGTTAGTGAGCCAAATGGAGTTGTTCTCCCACAAGAACCACTCGGCTGATCCTTCTTCAATATGCCCTTCACCAACATGCAGTGTTTCCTTGATTGAATTAGCTCTCACACCAATATTTGCGTCTAGAGCCTTTGCATTGAGAACTATCTGAAAACGGCTGTGGCGCTGAAGTTGCCTGTGAATGTGGAGTTGGTGGCATGTGAAACCCGCATGTGGAGCATTCGTTTGTGTGCGATGCTCACCAAGGTTCATTTCAGTCCTAGGAACACACAGAGCACTAAGCATAGAGTGTGAAAACTGAGTTTCCTTGAGAGCTGCTTGGAAGCCTGATGGTGTGTGAAGTTAGTGAGCCAAATGGAGTTGTTCTCCCACAAGAACCACTCGGCTGATCCTTCTTCAATATGCCCTTCACCAACATGCAGTATTTCCTTGATTGAATTAGCTCTCACACCAATATTTGCGTCTAGAGCCTTTGCATTGAGGGCTATCTGAAAACGGCTGTGGCGCTGAAGTTGCCTGTGAATGTGGAGTTGGTGGCATGTGAAACCCACATGTGGAGCATTCCTTTGTGTGCGATGCTCACCAAGCTTCATTTCAGTCCTAGGCACTCAAAGGGCACTAAGCATAGAGTGTGAAATCTGAGTTTCCTTGAGAGCTGCTTGGAAGCCTGATGGTGTGTGAAGTTAGTGAGCCAAATGGAGTTGTTCTCCCACAAGAACCACTCGGCTGGTCCTTCTTCAATATGCCCTTCACCAACATGCAGTGTTTCCTTGATTGAATTAGCTCTCACACAAATATTTGTGTCTACAACCTTTGCATTGAGGGCTATCTGAAAACGGCTGTGGCGCTGAAGTTGCCTGTGAATGTGCAGTTGGTGGCATGTGAAACCCGCATGTGGAGCATTCGTTTGTGTGGGATGCTGTACCAGGACCATTCCTAGATAATGCACTCAAAGGGCACTAAGCATAGAGTGTGAAAACTGAGTTTCCTTGAGAGCTGCTTGGAAGCCTGATGGTGTGTGAAGTTAGTGAGCCAAATGGAGTTGTTCTCCCACAAGAACCACTCGGCTGATCCTTCTTCAATATGCCCTGCACCAACATGCAGTGTTTCCTTGATTGAATTAGCTCTCACACCAATATTTGCGTGTAGAGCCTTTGCATTGAGGGCTATCTGAAAACGGCTGTGGCGCTGAAGTTGCCTGTGAATGTGGAGTTGGTGGCATGTGAAACCCACATGTGGAGCATTCGTTTTTGTGGGATGCTCTACCAGGTTCATTCCTAGATAATGCACTCAAAGGGCACTAAGCATAGAGTGTGAAAACTGAGTTTCCTTGAGAGCTGCTTGGAAGCCTGACGGTGTGTGAAGTTAGTGAGCCAAATGGAGTTGTTCTCCCACAGGATCCACTTTGCTGATCCTTCTTCAATATGCCCTACACCAACATGCAGTGTTTCCTTCATTGAATTAGCTCTCACACCAATATTTGCGTCTAGAGCCTTTGCATTGAGGGCTATCTGAAAATGGCTGTGGCGCTGAAGTTGCCTGTGAATGTGGAGTTGGTGCCATGTGAAACCCGCATGTGAAGATTTCGTTTGTGTGGGATGCTCTACCAGGTTCATTCCTAGATAATGCACTCAAAGGGCACTAAGCATAGAGTGTGAAAACTGAGTTTCTTGGAGAGCTGCTTGGAAGCCTGATGGTGTGTGAAGTTAGTGAGCCAAATGGAGTTGTTCTCCCACAAGAACCACTCGGCTGATCCTTCTTCAATATGCCCTTCACCAACATGCAGTGTTTCCGTGATTGAATTAGCTCTCACACCAATATTTGCGTCTAGAGTCTTTGCATTGAGAACTATCTGAAAACGGCTGTGGCGCTGAAGTTGCCTGTGAATGTGGAGTTGGTGGCATGTGAAACCCGCATGTGGAGCATTCGTTTGTGTGCGATGCTCACCAAGGTTCATTTCAGTCCTAGGAACACACAGAGCACTAAGCATAGAGTGTGAAAACTGAGTTTCCTTGAGAGCTGCTTGGAAGCCTGATGGTGTGTGAAGTTAGTGAGCCAAATGGAGTTGTTCTCCCACAAGAACCACTCGGCTGATCCTTCTTCAATATGCCCTTCATGAACATGCAGTGTTTCCTTGATTGAATTAGCTCTCACACCAATATTTGCGTCTAGAGCCTTGCATTGAGGGCTATCTGAAACGGCTGTGGCGCTGAAGTTGCCTGTGAATGTGGAGTTGGTGGCATGTGAAACACGCATGTGAGCATTCCTTTGTGTGCGATGCTCTAAATAGCTTCATTTCAGTCCTAGGCACTCAAAGGGCACTAAGCATAGAGTGTGAAATCTGAGTTTCCTTGAGAGCTGCTTGGAGCCTGATGGTGTGGTGAAGTTAGTGAGCCAAATGGAGTTGTTCTCCCACAAGAACCACTCGGCTGGTCCTTCTTCAATATGCCCTTCACCAACATGCAGTGTTTTCCTTGATTGAATTAGCTCTCACACCAATATTTGGCGTCTAGAGCCTTTGCATTGAGGGCTATCTGAAAACGGCTGTGGCCGCTGAAGTTGCCTGTGAATGTGCAGTTGGTGGCATGTGAAACCCGCATGTGGAGCAATTCGTTTGTGTGGGATGCTCTACCAGGACCATTCCTAGATAATGCACTCAAGGGCACTAAGCATAGAGTGTGAAAACTGAGTTTCCTTGAGAGCTGCTTGGAAGCCTGATGGTGTGTGAAGTTAGTGAGCCAAATGGAGTTGTTCTCCCACAGGATCCACTTTGCTGATCCTTCTTCAATATGCCCTACACCAACATGCAGTGTTTCCTTCATTGAATTAGCTCTCACACAATATTTGTGTCTAGAGCCTTTGCATTGAGGGCTATCTGAAAATGGCTGTGGCGCTGAGTTGCCTGTGAATGTGGAGTTGGTGCCATGTGAAACCCGCATGTGAAGATTTCGTTTGTGTGGGATGCTCTACCCAGATTCATTCCTAGATAATGCACTCAAAGGGCACTAAGCATAGAGTGTGAAAACTGAGTTTCCTTGAGAGCTGCTTGGAAGCCTGATGGTGTGTGAAGTTAGTGAGCCAAATGGAGTTGTTCTCCCACAAGAACCACTCGGCTGATCCTTCTTCAATATGCCCTTCACCAACATGCAGTGTTTCCTTGATTGAATTAGCTCTCACACCAATATTTGCGTCTAGAGCCTTTGCATTGAGAACTATCTGAAAACGGCTGTGGCGCTGAAGTTGCCTGTGAATGTGGAGTTGGTGGCATGTGAAACCCGCATGTGGAGCATTCGTTTGTGTGCGATGCTCACCAAGCTTAATTTCAGTCCTAGGAACACACAGAGCACTAAGCATAGAGTGTGAAAACTGAGTTTCCTTGAGAGCTGCTTGGAAGCCTGATGGTGTGTGAAGTTAGTGAGCCAAATGGAGTTGTTCTCCCACAAGAACCACTCGGCTGATCCTTCTTCAATATGCCCTTCACCAACATGCAGTGTTTCCTTGATTGAATTACCTCTCACACCAATATTTGCATCTAGAGCCTTTGCATTGAGGGCTATCTGAAAACGGCTGTGGCGCTGAAGTTGCCTGTGAATGTGGAGTTGGTGGCATGTGAAACCCGCATGTGGAGCATTCGTTTGTGTGCGATGCTCACCAAGCTTCATTTCAGTCCTAGGCACTCAAAGGGCACTAAGCATAGAGTGTGAAAACTGAGTTTCCTTGAGAGCTGCTTGGAAGCCTGATGGTGTGTGAAGTAGTGAGCCAAATGGAGTTGTTCTCCCACAAGAACCACTCGGCTGGTCCTTCTTCAATATGCCCTTCACCAACATGCAGTGTTCCTTGATTGAATTAGCTCTCACACCAATATTTGCGTCTAGAGCCTTTGCATTGAGGGCTATCTGAAAACGGCTGTGGCGCTGAAGTTGCCTGTGAAATGTGCAGTTGGTGGCATGTGAAACCCGCATGTGGAGCATTCGTTTGTGTGCGATGCTCTACCAGGACCATTCCTAGATAATGCACTCAAAGGGCACTAAGCATAGAGTGTGAAAACTGAGTTTCCTTGAGAGCTGCTTGGAAGCCTGATGGTGTGTGAAGTTTGTGAGCCAAATGGAGTTGTTCTCCCACAAGAACCACTCGGCTGATCCTTCTTCAATATGCCCTGCACCAACATGCAGTGTTTCCTTGATTGAATTAGCTCTCACACTCCAATATTTGCGTCTAGAGCCTTTGCACTGAGGGCTATCTGAAAACGGCTGTGGCGCTGAAGTTGCCTGTGAATGTGGAGTTGGTGGCATGTGAAACCCACATGTGGAGCATTCGTTTTTGTGGGATGCTCTACCAGGTTCATTCCTAGATAATGCACTCAAAGGGCACTAAGCATAGAGTGTGAAAACTGAGTTTCCTTGAGAGCTGCTTGGAAGCTGATGGTGTGTGAAGTTAGTGAGCCAAATGGAGTTGTTCTCCCACAAGAACCACTCGGCTGATCCTTCTTCAATATGCCCTTCACCAACATGCAGTGTTTCCTTGATTGAATTAGCTCTCACACCAATATTTGCGTCTAGAGCCTTTGCATTGAGAACTATCTGAAAACGGCTGTGGCGCTGAAGTTGCCTGTGAATGTGGAGTTGGTGGCATGTGAAACCCGCATGTGGAGCATTCGTTTGTGTGCGATGCTCACCAAGCTTAATTTCAGTCCTAGGAACACACAGAGCACTAAGCATAGAGTGTGAAAACTGAGTTTCCTTGAGAGCTGCTTGGAGCCCTGATGGGTGTGTGAAGTTAGTGAGCCAAATGGAGTTGTTCTCCCACAAGAACCACTCGGCTGATCCTTCTTCAATATGCCCTTCACCAACATGCAGTGTTTCCTTGATTGAATTACCTCTCACACCAATATTTGCATCTAGAGCCTTTGCATTGAGGGCTATCTGAAAACGGCTGTGGCGCTGAAGTTGCCTGTGAATGTGGAGTTGGTGGCATGTGAAACCCGCATGTGGAGCATTCGTTGTGTGCGATGCTCACCAAGCTTCATTTCAGTCCTAGGCACTCAAAGGGCACTAAGCATAGAGTGTGAAAACTGAGTTTCTTGAGAGCTGCTTGGAAGCCTGATGGTGTGTGAAGTTAGTGAGCCAAATGGAGTTGTTCTCCCCACAAGAACCACTCGGCTGGTCCTTCTTCAATATGCCCTTCACCAACATGCAGTGTTTCCTTGATTGAATTAGCTCTCACACCAATATTTGCGTCTAGAGCCTTTGCATTGAGGGCTATCTGAAAACGGCTGTGGCGCTGAAGTTGCCTGTGAATGTGGAGTTGGTGCATGTGAAACCCGCATGTGGAGCATTCGTTTGTGTGCCGATGCTCTACCAGGACCATTCCTAGATAATGCACTCAAAGGGCACTAAGCATAGAGTGTGAAAACTGAGTTTCCTGAGAGCTGCTTGGAAGCCTGATGGTGTGTGAAGTTAGTGAGCCAAATGGAGTTGTTCTCCCACAAGAACCACTCGGCTGATCCTTCTTCAATATGCCCTGCACCAACATGCAGTGTTTCCTTGATTGAATTAGCTCTCACCACCAATATTTGCGTCTAGAGCCTTTGCACTGAGGGCTATCTGAAAACGGGCTGTGTCGCTGAAGTTGCCTGTGAATGTGGAGTTGGTGGCATGTGAAACCCACATGTGGAGCATTCGTTTTTGTGGGAATGCTCTACCAGGTTCATTCCTAGATAATGCACTCAAAGGGCACTAAGCATAGAGTGTGAAAACTGAGTTTCCTTGAGAGCTGCTTGGAAGCCTGATGGTGTGTGAAGTTAGTGAGCCAAATGGAGTTGTTCTCCCACAGGATCCACTTTGCTGATCCTTCTTCAATATGCCCTACAGCAACATGCAGTGTTTCCTTCATTGAATTAGCTCTCACACCAATATTTGTGTCTAGAGCCTTTGCATTGAGGGCTATCTGAAATGGCTGTGGCGCTGAAGTTGCCTGTGAATGTGGAGTTGGTGCCATGTGAAACCCGCATGTGAAGATTTCGTTTGTGTGGGATGCTCTACCAGATTCATTCCTAGATAATGCACTCAAAGGGCACTAAGCATAGAGTGTGAAAACTGAGTTCCTTGAGAGCTGCTTGGAAGCCTGATGGTGTGTGAAGTTAGTGAGCCAAATGGAGTTGTTCTCCCACAAGAACCACTCGGCTGATCCTTCTTCAATATGCCCTTCACCAACATGCAGTGTTTCCTTGATTGATTTAGCTCTCACACCAATATTTGCGTCTAGAGCCTTTGCATTGAGAACTATCTGAAAACGGCTGTGGCGCTGAAGTTGCCTGTGAATGTGGAGTTGGTGGCATGTGAAACCCGCATGTGGAGCATTCGTTTGTGTGCGATGCTCACCAAGCTTAATTTCAGTCCTAGGAACACACAGAGCACTAAGCATAGAGTGTGAAAACTGAGTTTCCTTGAGAGCTGCTTGGAAGCCTGATGGTGTGTGAAGTTAGTGAGCCAAATGGAGTTGTTCTCCCACAAGAACCACTCGGCTGATCCTTCTTCAATATGCCCTTCACCAACATGCAGTGTTTCCTTGATTGAATTACCTCTCACACCAATATTTGCATCTAGAGCCTTTGCATTGAGGGCTATCTGAAAACGGCTGTGGCGCTGAAGTTGCCTGTGAATGTGGAGTTGGTGGCATGTGAAACCCGCATGTGGAGCATTCGTTTGTGTGCGATGCTCACCAAGCTTCATTTCAGTCCTAGGCACTCAAAGGGCACTAAGCATAGAGTGTGAAAACTGAGTTTCCTTGAGAGCTGCTTGGAAGCCTGATGGTGTGTGAAGTTAGTGAGCCAAATGGAGTTGTTCTCCCACAAGAACCACTCGGCTGGTCCTTCTTCAATATGCCCTTCACCAACATGCAGTGTTTCCTTGATTGAATTAGCTCTCACACCAATATTTGCGTCTAGAGCCTTTGCATTGAGGGCTATCTGAAAACGGCTGTGGCGCTGAAGTTGCCTGTGAATGTGGAGTTGGTGGCATGTGAAACCCGCATGTGGAGCATTCGTTTGTGTGGGATGCTCTACCAGGTCCATTCCTAGATAATGCACTCAAAGGGCACTAAGCATAGAGTGTGAAAACTGATTTTCCTTGAGAGCTGCTTGGAAGCCTGATGGTGTGTGAAGTTAGTGAGCCAAATGGAGTTGTTCTCCCACAAGAACCACTCGGCTGATCCTTCTTCAATATGCCCTTCACCAACATGCAGTGTTTCCTTGATTGAATTAGCTCTCACACCAATATTTGCGTCTAGAGCCTTTGCATTGAGAACTATCTGAAAACGGCTGTGGCGCTGAAGTTGCCTGTGAATGTGGAGTTGGTGGCATGTGAAACCCGCATTTGGAGCATTCGTTTGTGTGGAATGCTCTACCAGGTTCATTCCTAGATAATGCACTCAAAGGGCACTAAGCATAGAGTGTGAAAATTGAGTTTCCTTGAGAGCTGCTTGGAAGCCTGATGGTGTGTGAAGTTAGTGAGCCAAATGGAGTTGTTCTCCCACAGGATCCACTTTGCTGATCCTTCTTCAATATGCCCTACAGCAACATGCAGTGTTTCCTTCATTGAATTAGCTCTCACACCAATATTTGCGTCTAGATCCTTTGCATTGAGGGCTATCTGAAAATGGCTGTGGCGCTGAAGTTGCCTGTGAATGTGGAGTTGGTGCCATGTGAAACCCGCATGTGAAGATTTCGTTTGTGTGGGATGCTCTACCAGGTTCATTCCTAGATAATGCACTCAAAGGGCACTAAGCATAGAGTGTGAAAACTGAGTTTCCTTGAGAGCTGCTTGGAAGCCTGATGATGTGTGAAGTTAGTGAGCCAAATGGAGTTGTTCTCCCACAAGAACCACTCGGCTGATCCTTCTTCAATATGCCCTTCACCAACATGCAGTGTTTCCTTGATTGAATTAGCTCTCACACCAATATTTGCGTCTAGAGCCTTTGCATTGAGAACTCTCTGAAAACGGCTGTGGCGCTGAAGTTGCCTGTGAATGTGGAGTTGGTGGCATTTGAAACCCGCATGTGGAGCATTCGTTTGTGTGCGATGCTCACCAAGCTTCATTTCAGTCCTAGGAACACACAGAGCACTAAGCATAGAGTGTGAAAACTGAGTTTCCTTGAGAGCTGCTTGGAAGCCTGATGGTGTGTGAAGTTAGTGAGCCAAATGGAGTTGTTCTCCCACAAGAACCACTCGGCTGATCCTTCTTCAATATGCCCTTCACCAACATGCAGTGTTTCCTTGATTGAATTAGCTCTCACACCAATATTTGCGTCTAGAGCCTTTGCATTGAGGGCTATCTGAAAACGGCTGTGGCGCTGAAGTTGCCTGTGAATGTGGAGTTGGTGGCATGTGAAACCCGCATGTGGAGCATTCCTTTGTGTGCGATGCTCACCAAGCTTCATTTCAGTCCTAGGCACTCAAAGGGCACTAAGCATAGAGTGTGAAATCTGAGTTTCCTTGAGAGCTGCTTGGAAGCCTGATGGTGTGTGAAGTTAGTGAGCCAAATGGAGTTGTTCTCCCACTAGAACCACTCGGCTGGTCCTTCTTCAATATGCCCTTCACCAACATGCAGTGTTTCCTTGATTGAATTAGCTCTCACACAAATATTTGTGTCTACAACCTTTGCATTGAGGGCTATCTGAAAACGGCTGTGGCGCTGAAGTTGCCTGTGAATGTGCAGTTGGTGGCATGTGAAACCCGCATGTGGAGCATTCGTTTGTGTGGGATGCTCACCAAGCTTCATTTCAGTCCTAGGCACACAAAGAGCACTAAGCATAGAGTGTGAAAACTGAGTTTCCTTGAGAGCTGCTTGGAAGCCTGATGGTGTGTGAAGTTAGTGAGCCAAATGGAGTTGTTCTCCCACAGGATCCACTTTGCTGATTCTTCTTCAATATGCCCTTCACCAACATGCAGTGTTTCCTTGATTGAATTAGCTCTCACACCAATATTTGCGTCTAGAGCCTTTGCATTGAGGGCTATCTGAAAACGGCTGTGGCGCTGAAGTTGCCTGTGAATGTGGAGTTGGTGGCATATGAAACCCGCATGTGGAGCATTCGTTTGTGTGGGATGCTCACCAAGCTTCATTTCAGTCCTAGGCACACAAAGAGCACTAAGCATAGAGTGTGAAAACTGAGTTTCCTTGAGAGCTGCTTGGAAGCCTGATGGTGTGTGAAGTTAGTGAGCCAAATGGAGTTGTTCTCCCACAAGAACCACTCGGCTGATCCTTCTTCAATATGCCCTGCACCAACATGCAGTGTTTCCTTGATTGAATTAGCTCTCACACCAATATTTGCGTCTAGAGCCTTTGCACTGAGGGCTATCTGAAAACGGCTGTGGCGCTGAAGTTGCCTGTGAATGTGGAGTTGGTGGCATGTGAAACCCACATGTGGAGCATTCGTTTTTGTGGGATGCTCTACCAGGTTCATTCCTAGATAATGCACTCAAAGGGCACTAAGCATAGAGTGTGAAAACTGAGTTTCCTTGATAGCTGCTTGGAAGCCTGACGGTGTGTGAAGTTAGTGAGCCAAATGGAGTTGTTCTCCCACAGGATCCACTTTGCTGATCCTTCTTCAATATGCCCTACACGAACATGCAGTGTTTCCTTCATTGAATTAGCTCTCACACCAATATTTGTGTCTAGAGCCTTTGCATTGAGGGCTATCTGAAAATGGCTGTGGCGCTGAAGTTGCCTGTGAATGTGGAGTTGGTGCCATGTGAAACCCGCATGTGAAGATTTCGTTTGTGTGGGATGCTCTACCAGATTAATTCCTAGATAATGCACTCAAAGGGCACTAAGCATAGAGTGTGAAAACTGAGTTTCCTTGAGAGCTGCTTGGAAGCCTGATGGTGTGTGAAGTTAGTGAGCCAAATGGAGTTGTTCTCCCACAAGAACCACTCGGCTGATCCTTCTTCAATATGCCCTTCACTAACATGCAGTGTTTCCTTGATTGAATTAGCTCTCACACCAATATTTGCGTCTAGAGCCTTTGCATTGAGAACTATCTGAAAACGGCTGTGGCGCTGAAGTTGCCTGTGAATGTGGAGTTGGTGGCATGTGAAACCCGCATGTGGAGCATTCGTTTGTGTGCGATGCTCACCAAGCTTCATTTCAGTCCTAGGAACACAAAGGGCACTAAGCATAGAGTGTGAAAACTGAGTTTCCTTAAGAGCTGCTTGGAAGCCTGATGGTGTGTGAAGTTAGTGAGCCAAATGGAGTTGTTCTCCCACAAGAACCACTCGGCTGATCCTTCTTCAATATGCCCTTCACCAACATGCAGTGTTTCCTTGATTGAATTAGCTATCACACCAATATTTGCGTCTAGAGCCTTTGCATTGAGGGCTATCTGAAAACGGCTGTGGCGCTGAAGTTGCCTGTGAATGTGGAGTTGGTGGCATGTGAAACCCGCATGTGGAGCATTCGTTTGTGTGGGATGCTCACCAAGCTTCATTTCAGTCCTAGGCACTCAAAGGGCACTAAGCATAGAGTGTGAAAACTGAGTTTCCTTGAGAGCTGCTTGGAAGCCTGATGGTGTGTGAAGTTAGTGAGCCAAATGGAGTTGTTCTCCCACAAGAACCACTCGGCTGGTCCTTCTTCAATATGCCCTTCACCAACATGCAGTGTTTCCCTGATTGAATTAGCTCTAATACAAATATTTGTGTCTAGAGCCTTTGCATTGAGGGCTATCTGAAAACGGCTGTGGCGCTGAAGTTGCCTGTGAATGTGCAGTTGGTGGCATGTGAAACCCGCATGTGGAGCATTCGTTTGTGTGGGATGCTCTACCAGGTTCATTCCTAGATAATGCACTCAAAGGGCACTAAGCATAGAGTGTGAAACCTGAGTTTCCTTGAGAGCTGCTTGGAAGCCTGATGGTGTGTGAAGTTAGTGAGCCAAATGGAGTTGTTCTCCCACAGGATCCACTTTGCTGATCCTTCTTCAATATGCCCTTCACCAACATGCAGTGTTTCCTTGATTGAATTAGCTCTCACACCAATATTTGCGTCTAGAGCCTTTGCATTGAGGGCTATCTGAAAATGGCTGTGGCGCTGAAGTTGCCTGTGAATGTGGAGTTGGTGGCATGTGAAACCCGCATGTGGAGCATTCGTTTGTGTGGGATGCTCTACCAGGTTCATTCCTAGATAATGCACTCAAAGGGCACTAAGCATAGAGTGTGAAAACTGAGTTTCCTTGAGAGCTGCTTGGAAGCCTGATGGTGTGTGAAGTTAGTGAGCCAAATGGAGTTGTTCTGCCACAAGAACCACTCGGCTGATCCTTCTCCAATATGCCCTTCACCAACATGCAGTGTTTCCTTGATTGAATTAGCTCTCACACCAATATTTGCGTCTAGAGCCTTTGCATTGAGGGCTATCTGAAAACGGCTGTGTCGCTGAAGTTGCCTGTGAATGTGGAGTTGGTGGCATGTGAAACCCGCATGTGGAGCATTCGTTTGTGTGGGATGCTCACCAAGCTTCATTTCAGTCCTAGGCACACAAAGAGCACTAAGCATAGAGTGTGAAAACTGAGTTTCCTTGAGAGCTGCTTGGAAGCCTGATGGTGTGTGAAGTTAGTGAGCCAAATGGAGTTGTTCTCCCACAGGATCCACTCGGCTGGTCCTTCTTCAATATGCCCTTCACCAACATGCAGTGTTTCCTTGATTGAATTAGCTCTCACACCAATATTTGCGTCTAGAGCCTTTGCACTGAGGGCTATCTGAAAACGGCTGTGGCGCTGAAGTTGCCTGTGAATGTGGAGTTGGTGGCATGTGAAACCCACATGTGGAGCATTCGTTTTTGTGGGATGCTCTACCAGGTTCATTCCTAGATAATGCACTCAAAGGGCACTAAGCATAGAGTGTGAAAACTGAGTTTCCTTGAGAGCTGCTTGGAAGCCTGATGGTGTGTGAAGTTAGTGAGCCAAATGGAGTTGTTCTCCCACAGGATCCACTTTGCTGATCCTTCTTCAATATGCCCTACACCAACATGCAGTGTTTCCTTCATTGAATTAGCTCTCACACCAATATTTGTGTCTAGAGCCTTTGCATTGAGGGCTATCTGAAAATGGCTGTGGCGCTGAAGTTGCCTGTGAATGTGGAGTTGGTGCCATGTGAAACCCGCATGTGAAGATTTCGTTTGTGTGGGATGCTCTACCAGATTCATTCCTAGATAATGCACTCAAAGGGCACTAAGCATAGAGTGTGAAAACTGAGTTTCCTTGAGAGCTGCTTGGAAGCCTGATGGTGTGTGAAGTTAGTGAGCCAAATGGAGTTGTTCTCCCACAAGAACCACTCGGCTGATCCTTCTTCAATATGCCCTTCACCAACATGCAGTGTTTCCTTGATTGAATTACCTCTCACACCAATATTTGCATCTAGAGCCTTTGCATTGAGGGCTATCTGAAAACGGCTGTGGCGCTGAAGTTGCCTGTGAATGTGGAGTTGGTGGCATGTGAAACCCGCATGTGGAGCATTCGTTTGTGTGCGATGCTCACCAAGCTTCATTTCAGTCCTAGGCACTCAAAGGGCACTAAGCATAGAGTGTGAAAACTGAGTTTCCTTGAGAGCTGCTTGGAAGCCTGATGGTGTGTGAAGTTAGTGAGCCAAATGGAGTTGTTCTCCCACAAGAACCACTCGGCTGGTCCTTCTTCAATATGCCCTTCACCAACATGCAGTGTTTCCTTGATTGAATTAGCTCTCACACCAATATTTGCGTCTAGAGCCTTTGCATTGAGGGCTATCTGAAAACGGCTGTGGCGCTGAAGTTGCCTGTGAATGTGGAGTTGGTGGCATGTGAAACCCGCATGTGGAGCATTCGTTTGTGTGGGATGCTCACCAAGCTTCATTTCAGTCCTAGGCACACAAAGAGCACTAAGCATAGAGTGTGAAAACTGAGTTTCCTTGAGAGCTGCTTGGAAGCCTGATGGTGTGTGAAGTTAGTGAGCCAAATGGAGTTGTTCTCCCACAGGATCCACTTTGCTGATTCTTCTTCAATATGCCCTTCACCAACATGCAGTGTTTCCTTGATTGAATTAGCTCTCACACCAATATTTGCGTCTAGAGCCTTTGCATTGAGGGCTATCTGAAACGGCTGTGGCGCTGAAGTTGCCTGTGAATGTGGAGTTGGTGGCATATGAAACCCGCATGTGGAGCATTCGTTTGTGTGGGATGCTCACCAAGCTTCATTTCAGTCCTAGGCACACAAAGAGCACTAAGCATAGAGTGTGAAAACTGAGTTTCCTTGAGAGCTGCTTGGAAGCCTGATGGTGTGTGAAGTTAGTGAGCCAAATGGAGTTGTTCTCCCACAAGAACCACTCGGCTGATCCTTCTTCAATATGCCCTGCACCAACATGCAGTGTTTCCTTGATTGAATTAGCTCTCACACCAATATTTGCGTCTAGAGCCTTTGCACTGAGGGCTATCTGAAAACGGCTGTGGCGCTGAAGTTGCCTGTGAATGTGGAGTTGGTGGCATGTGAAACCCACATGTGGAGCATTCGTTTTTGTGGGATGCTCTACCAGGTTCATTCCTAGATAATGCACTCAAAGGGCACTAAGCATAGAGTGTGAAAACTGAGTTTCCTTGATAGCTGCTTGGAAGCCTGACGGTGTGTGAAGTTAGTGAGCCAAATGGAGTTGTTCTCCCACAGGATCCACTTTGCTGATCCTTCTTCAATATGCCCTACACGAACATGCAGTGTTTCCTTCATTGAATTAGCTCTCACACCAATATTTGTGTCTAGAGCCTTTGCATTGAGGGCTATCTGAAAATGGCTGTGGCGCTGAAGTTGCCTGTGAATGTGGAGTTGGTGCCATGTGAAACCCGCATGTGAAGATTTCGTTTGTGTGGGATGCTCTACCAGATTAATTCCTAGATAATGCACTCAAAGGGCACTAAGCATAGAGTGTGAAAACTGAGTTTCCTTGAGAGCTGCTTGGAAGCCTGATGGTGTGTGAAGTTAGTGAGCCAAATGGAGTTGTTCTCCCACAAGAACCACTCGGCTGATCCTTCTTCAATATGCCCTTCACTAACATGCAGTGTTTCCTTGATTGAATTAGCTCTCACACCAATATTTGCGTCTAGAGCCTTTGCATTGAGAACTATCTGAAAACGGCTGTGGCGCTGAAGTTGCCTGTGAATGTGGAGTTGGTGGCATGTGAAACCCGCATGTGGAGCATTCGTTTGTGTGCGATGCTCACCAAGCTTCATTTCAGTCCTAGGAACACAAAGGGCACTAAGCATAGAGTGTGAAAACTGAGTTTCCTTAAGAGCTGCTTGGAAGCCTGATGGTGTGTGAAGTTAGTGAGCCAAATGGAGTTGTTCTCCCACAAGAACCACTCGGCTGATC